>NW_007258459.1:573261-603272 GCF_000164805.1 Carlito syrichta | reverse complement strand
AGCCAGGACATGCTGATGATGATGACCTACTCCATGGTGCCGGTAGGCGGGGGCTCGGCTCCCCGTGGCGCCCCCGCCGGGGTGGGCGGCGGGAGGTGCGGCGAGGGGGCCTGATGCCCTCCTCTCCCCTGACCGGCCGGAGAGAAGGCCCTGGGCATGAGCCTGGCTAGGGATGTCACCTTGCAAGCGCCTTCACCCACGGGGGTCGGTGTGTCTGTTTAGTGGGGGAGGGGTGAAGCGGTAGGTCTCTTCCACCTCTGACGTCATTTGAGTCCGCAGCTAAATGAGGGGCCTAGCCAGTATTTTTAAGAGCCTACTTTCCTTCCTAACTTTTTTTTTTTTTTTTTGAGTTGGAGTCTCACTCTGGCGCCCAGGCTGGAGTGCAGTGGCACGCTCACGACCACCCAAGCGTCGATCTGCTGAGCTCCAGCCATCCTTCCGCCTCAGCCTTCCAAGGAGCCGGAACTACAGGCGCACGCTACCACGCCCAGCTAATTTTTGATCTATTGTAGAGTAGAGGTCTGACCATGTTGCCCGGGCTGGTCTGGAACCCGGGGACCCAGGCAATCCTCTCCCTTCGGCCTTCCAAAGTGCTGGGATTGGAGGCATGAGCCACCGCACCCTGTCCCTTCCCTAACTCTTGACAAAAGTTTTCTGCTCCTGTTGTGGAGGGAGCCACAGTAGCCTCAGGGCTCTGACCGTGCCACTAGCCCGCAGCTGGGGCCCTCTGAAAGGATGCAGGCGACTTTTCTTTGTAGAAGCGCAGGCTTTCTCTACAAAGGGCTTCTTTCCCTGGCGTAATCCATGGTCTGGTTTTTCACCTGACCTCGACTCATCCCCGGATCTTTGGCTTGATATGTCTCCGTTTAAGTGAACAAGCAGCCCTAATTTTACTGCCCTCCTGGAACCTTGATGCTGATAAAGTTGCTCCTGGGTCTCAAGCAGTTCTAAGGGGCAGAAATCAATACAGGGCAATTTTTTCTTAAAATGAGATGTGAAAACTGAGGTTCACATCAGTTTTGAGAACTGCAGATTCAGTGGGGTCTGCAGATTGCTCTCCACATGGGTTTCAGGGACTCTGTGGAACCCCAGAAATTGCCAATGTGTATGCCTGTGCTCACCTGTATCTGCGGGAGCTTTTCTAGATCTTCAAGGAGGCTCCATTGCCTGCCTTCCCAAAAGGTTTAAGAAACACCGCTCTAAAGAAAAGTCTTTAAAGCAAAGCCTCAAAAATATGTTTTCCAGTGTTAAGTTTCTTTGCTTTTGCTAATCGTAATTCAATAATTATTTAACAAATACATTTAGATCACATTGCAGTTCCCCATTCCATTTCATTACCTATTACAATTGCTATAGTCTTATTTCACTTCATAATAAGAAAGATTTCAGTTCTGTCACCTCGAGTCAAGTGTGAGCCATTCTCCACAATCCTAGGTATTTGAAGACAAATCAACTTAAAGCTTCTGTTATCTTACATGAGCTGAAATGCTTTTAAAACTACATTAAGGTACCACATACTTCAAATACATCTTTTGAGAGAGATCAGGTTTTCCATTCCTGCATTTCTGGCTTCATTTTTGTACTCATCTTATCTAAAAATCTATACCTAAGCAAAATGTCAAAAATGAAGAAATCTCCCTAGAAGAATTTGCTCTTCCACTCTCTACCCTGCATGTAAGAGTTTTCTGAAACGCTCAAAGAGGAATGCATCTGAGCATCACCATTTTGTATGTCTAATCCTTGCTTTTAAGGTAGAAGCTCTTGTGTTCAAATTGCAACCTATTCTGTCACTAACAAGTTGAATGGGAGAAACTCCTTTCTGTGTCCATCTGAAAGCTAGATTTAACTCTCAGTGACCTGGCCATGATACCACCTGCTTCTTTACAGATCAGAGAGCAGAAACATCACCTTTATCAGGCTGGAAAGTATTTGAGATTACCATCAACTCATCCTCCACCTGCAATGGGTGTGTTTTGATCTTTTAGAGTCACTGAAGGAATGTTTGTGAGGCCAGGAGAAAACAACCATCATACTGCTGACTTTCTTCTTGGGAGTAGTTCTTAAACTACTTCCAGGTAGACTTAAGTGGCACACAGAAGGACATGGCATTAAAGTGAAGATTCCAGGGCCCCACTCAGACTTATAGAATCATCTCCAGAATCTGCTTTATTAAGAAGTTCCCAGGCAACCCCCTCGGGTCTCCTCCCATTGTGGGAACTTTTCTATCCTCTCAATAAATCCTGCTTTCTAATCAGCTGGGCGTGGTAGTGCATGTCTGTAATTCCGGCTACTCGGAAGGCTGAGGCAGAAGGATCGCCGGAGCCCAGCAGGTCGAGGCTGCGGTGGCCGGGACAGCGGCCACTGCACTCCAGTCTGGGCAACAGAGTGAGACTCCAACTCAAAAAATAAATAAATAAATAAATAAATAAATAAATCCTGCTTTCTCAAATAACAACAATAATAAAAGTTCCCTGACCCCCATTTTCACATGCATCCTTATCCTAGGTGAGTTGGATGCAGGTGGCCCATGCATCACACTTTAAGAATCCCTGATCTAGTACACTGTGTCTTTAACTTTACTATGCACACATATATCTTGAGGATCTTGTAAAAATACAGATTCTGATGCCAGTCTAAGTTGGAACCTAAAGTTCTGCATTTCTGACTGAGCACAGTAGTTTATACCTGTAATCCCAGAACTTTTGGGGGCTGAGGTGGGAGGATCGCTGGAGTCCAAGAGTTCCTGACGAAGTGAGACCCTGTCTCACTAAAAAAAAGCTCCCACTGATACAAATCCTATCGATCTGAAGACCACACCTTGAGAAGCAAAGTTCTAAAGCACTGGTTGCCCATTGGAATCATCTGGGGAGTTTTAAAAATTACTGATGCCTAGGCTGGGCATGGTGGCCCATGCCTATAAACCCAGTAATTTGGGAGGCCGAAGTGGGTGGATTGCTTGAACCCAGTAGTTCAAGACCAGCAAAACCTCGTTTCTATTTAAAACAAAAAACAAAAAAGCCAGGTGTGGTGATGCATACCTGTATTCCCAACTACTCAGGATGCTAAGGCAGAAGGAGATTGCCTGAGCCCAGGAGGTCGAGGCTGCCATGAGCTGTGATCATTGTAATCATGCCACCAGCCTGGACAACAGAGTAAGACCTCAAAAGAAAGAGAGAAAGAAAGAAGGGACCGGGCTTGGTGGCTCAGCCTGTAATCCCAGTGCTTTGAGAGGCCGAGGTGAGTGGATTGCCTGAGCCCACAGGTTCAAGACCCGCCTGGGCAACTTGGTGAGACCTCATCTCTACAATAAATAAAAAATTAGCCGGGTGTGGTAGCACATGCCTGTAGTTCCAGCTACTTGGAAGGCTGAGGCCGAAGGATCGCTGAAGCCCAGCAGGTCGAGGCTGCAGTGGCCGAGAGTGGCCACTGCACTCTAGTCGGTGACAGAGTGAGACTCCAACTCAAAAAAAAAAAGAGGGAAAGAGAGAAACAAAAAAATACTGATGCCTGAATTCCATCCCCAGAGATTCTGAATTACTTGGTTTTGGGTGCAAGCTGGGGTTGGGGGGCTCACTCATCAGATGGAAGGAGCTTGGCCTGACTTCCTGTTGATGGAAGCTGTGTTAAACATCACACTCTCACTGGGTCCTGTCAGGGCCTTTACTTTCAGAGAGAGGAGCCAATTTTATTACTGAAAAGCTATTTATTTTATTCTAGCAATACTCTCACTATTAATCTTCACAATTTTTCTCATCTTTACTCCCTGCTTTTCTCAGAACAGCATTATTCATATGAGAAAAGAATTTTTTTGTTTTGTTTTTTTTAGAATACCATTATTGGGTACCTCTAGTAGATAAGTTGTTACGAGAATGATCTAGTATATATCGTGGAGGTAGGTCTGCACTCTTACAGTTGAAGGCTACATCTTTCCTGGCTTTTTTATACAACACCAGATCTTGAATGAGAGTAAGATCCACGATCCTCACCCTGAAGTCCTATGTCCTGAAAGATTTAGGAACAAAGAAATAAGCTCTATGCAGAGTAAGATCAGCATTTCAAAAAATCTTCTAGAATTGTTCATTTATCCAAGATGAGCCGCCTCAAGCTAACTGACACTTGAAGTTTCTTTGCTTTTGGCTGGAAGTACTTCAACTCAGCATGGTAATTCTGATTAGCACATTCTGACCAGAATCTGGTTGGCAGCTGTAAATGACTTTGTTAAAAAGAAAAGATAATTATTACTTAAGGACAGTTAATTTGCTACAGCCAAGAAGCACATTAAGTCTTTACAAGCATGTGAGTACTTTGGGGAAAAGTCATAAAAAAGGCCTGGATGGGACTCAGAAACTACTGAATCCGGCCAATAATGGGAACAGGATGGGGAAGAGAGAAAATCCAACCCATCTGCCACTAACTCCTACAGGAGATGCTACTTCTGTTTAGTCTCTTTTCCTCCCATGCTCTTGTATTTCCCCATTTTCTCTTCCCATCAGTTACTCTCTTGTCTCACTCTTCATATCTCACATTTGCTGATGTTCTGGTAGCTTTATCATTCTATCTTTACTTGCCCTAAATCTAGGGTCAAACACCCAGAAGGAGTTTCATAAATATTTTCATAAATTAAATGAACATAGGGAAGATACAATGCACTGAGACTGGTTATTATGTACCCATGATAACTGGTGTCCTTGGGGGTCCATACTCATTTCTACACCCAGAACATTGTTTAAAATGTCCTTGAAACCCCTCTAAAAAGAAAATCAGTCTGGCTATTTTAACATAGGGGTTGCAAATTTAAATGTCTTATTCAAGGAAAGTAAATATGATTAATGATTGTCAAATGCTACAAAAGCATTTGACAAAATTTACACCTATATTGATCTTTAATATGCAATAAAATGATAATAAATGGATTCTTCCTTAATGTGATCAAATAAAAAGTATATTTCTCACCTCAAACAACTTTTCACTTAGCAGACAAACCCTAGAGATGGTCCTACTAAAATCTGTATTAAGGCAGGCATGCCCACTACTACCACTAGTATCTCAGACTGTCCAAGAAAGATTGGTCAGAGCAACTAGATAAGGGTTTGTGGTCTAAGAGCCTTAGGAAGTGAAAATCTGAGTATATTCAGGTCATATGATTTATACTTGGAAAACCCAAGAGAATCTACTAATAACCTACTACTAACAATAACAGAATTCAACGGGAAGCAAGATAGAAGAATTTTACAAAGGGATCAATAGACTGCTTATAATTTAGTGCATGATAACGACAGCATCTCATGTCAGTGGGGACGAATGGATTTATTAGATGATATTGAGACAACAGACAAGCCCCCTGGGGGTAAAAAAAGATGGGCAAAGCATAGTTTTATCTCACAGAGTATGAGGGGAACCCCTCCAAAATGGAATTTATTTATTTAAAATTGTGTACTTATTCTTACATGTTTAAACTTCAGTCATCTTCAAAGTATGCTTTGTTTGATGCAAGACACCTGTCAAGATGCTTTTTTCCACTGCTCAAAAGTTTTGAACTCATCATTTTGATGCTTTGTAGTGCTTCTGCCATTTTTTGTTTAACTTCTTTCACATTGGCAAAACATTCTCCCTTGAGACCTTTTTAATCCAGGAGAAAAACACACAAAAAAGTTGCTCAGGGTGAGATTGGGTGAATCAGGAGGGTGGGACATGGGGCCATGCTATTTTTGGTCAAAAACTGCTGAACACTCACTGTGGTTTGGGCAAGTGTATTGTCATGGTGGAAGAACCAGTCACCTGTTTGTCAAAACTCAGGACATTTCTTCCACAATGCAGCTTCTCACAACAACACTACCTGGTACACCGATACTGACTGGTTCCTAGAACACTTACCTAATGGGGTACACCTGTACTTCAAGAAACCTACCCTATAAAAGAGAATTAGAGGTTTGGGGGGTCCCCCCTCGTATACCTTAACAAGCCCTGAATGGATAGAAGACATACTTTTTAAAAATATGAAATTAAAATGACTAAAAGAAAATATTAATAAGTTCATTTTTAATCTTACAATTGGGGAAGCCTTTCAAACTATAAAGGGGACCCAAAAACCCTGGTTATTCTCTTTCGGAGGGTGGAACCCTTGTAGTGCAGTCTTCTTCCACTAGGTCAGTGTTCTAGGAACCCACTGGCATTAGTGCACCAGCTAGCGTTGTCATGAGAGGCTATGTTATGGAAGAAACATCCCAGCTGTGGCAAACAGGTGACAGGTTTTTCCACCATGACAATGCACCTGCTCACACTACAGGTGTTGGGCGTTCGTCAGTTTTTGACTAAAAACGGCATGACCTCCATGCTCCACCTCCCCATTTATCTGATCTCACCCTGAGCAACTTTTTTGTTTGTTTCCCTATGAAGAAAGTTCTCAAAGGGAAATGTTTCGCGGAAGAGGTGGAACAAACAATGGCAGAAGCATTAAAATGCACCAAAATTGACAAGTTCAAAAACTGCTTTGAGCAGTAGAAAAAGCAACTCAATAGGCGAATTGCATGAAACAGTGAGTACTTTGAAAGTGACTGAAGTTTAAACATGTAAGAATAAATGCACAATTTTTAATAAATAAATTCTGGGTTTTGGGGGGGGTCCCCCTCATATAACTCAAAAACTGGAAGCAATAAATAAATTTGACTATAAGTATTTGTGTGTGTGTGTGTGTGTGTGTGTGTGTATATATATATATTTTTTTTTTTTTATTTTTTATTTTTTATTTTTTTTATTTTTTAGTTGGAGTCTCACTCTGTTGCCCAGGCTGGAGTGCAGCAGCATGCTCCCGGCCACTGCAGCCTCGACCTCCTGGGCTCACGTGATCCTTCTGCCTCGACCTTCCAAGTAACTAGAACTACAGGCGCGTGCTACCATGCCCAGCTAATTTTCTTTATTTATTGTAGAGACAAGGTCTCACCATGTTGCCCAGGCTGGTCTCAAACCCACTGGCTCAGGCTCCCAAAGTGCTGGGATTATAGGCCTGAGCCACTGCACCAGACTGGACTATATTTTTTAAGCACATGAAACAAAAAGGGAAAAAAATCTTTTAATGTAAAAATGCAAATTACAACTTTCCCGAAATATAATTTTTACCCATCAGAATGACAAAACTATAGTAAATTTTGGCAACACGCTCTGTTGGGGAAACTGAAAGGAAACAGACATGGTCTTACGTTGCTGTTTGGAGTACAGAATGCTGGAACCCATACGGAAGGCAATTTGGCGAAATGTAAAACAATTACAAATACATTTACCTTTGACTCAGTAATCTCACTTGTGGGAACTTATCTTGCATAATAGACTTTATCACCTATGACTGACATATGTACATATTCACTGAAGAATATTTGTAGACTATAAATAGCTTTTGTTCATCAATCCAGTACTAGTTAAACAGACTCTGTAGACCCACTGGAATACTAAGTAGCTGTAAAACAAGAATGAGGAAATGCTCTATGCTGAGAGGATTGGAACAATCCCCAGGATATATCCTAAGAAAGCAATGCAGAGAAAAACATATATTGTATTACCTTGTGTAAACGAGAAGGGGGAAAGTAATTGAAATTTTAAAAGTGCTTTTGTTAACAAAGCATCTACTTTTGGAGGGTGGGGATAAGGTGAGACTGAGCCTCTCACTGTAGAACTTGTATTGTTTTCTACTTTTGGAGTGTGTGACTGTGTTATTCTCTTCTAAGTGTGAGTGAAGAGGCCCAGTGGCTTACGCCCATAATCTCAACACTTTGGGAGGCTGAAGTGAGAGGATTGCCTGAGCCCACGGGTTCGGGACCAGCCTGGGCAACTTGGCAAGACCTCATCTTTACAATAAATCAAAAAATTAGCCAGGTGTGGTGGCGCATGCCTGTAGTTCCAGCTACTTCGAAGGCTGAGGTGGAGGGATTGCCTGAGCCTAGCAGGTCAAGGTTGCGGTGGCCATGAGCCTGCCACTGCACTCCAGTCTGGGCGACCGAGTGAGACTCCAACTCAAAAAAAGGGGCCCGTAAGCCCCAGGTTACCAGGCAGCTACTACTGGGCTGGGGAGGGGTAGGGCATGGCAGGAACTGTGCCAGCCTAAGGTTCATATGCGCTGTCTTAAGCAGAGTCTCTTAGTGATTGCTGTTGTACAAGAACCAGAGCCTACTCTTTACTTTTTTTCAGGAGAAGTAAAAGTTCTGATTGTGTGTGTGTGTGTGTGTGTGTGTGTGTGTGTGTGTGGTGTGTGTGTGTGTGTGAGAGAGAGAGAGAGAGAGAGACAGAAAGAGAAGTCTCTTGACTTTTAAATATTGACCACGATTCAAAAAAGTTTTTTTTTTCAGTTGGCTGACAGCATGTGCCAAACAACACTCACATTGTTAGGGGCCATGTTAGAGCTTCCAATCATCAGTTTGTAGCAATTTCATCTCATAATTATGAGTGGTTTTGAAGCACAGTGGCTTTATTTGACTTACCATAACCCACTTATTTACCAGCCTGATTCTGAAAGTATAGTAATAACTGTCTCCTTGTTATCGTTGCTCTGACTGGTTGAGGTAGAAGTGGTTTTTGCATTTGGTTTGGTTTGAAGTTGTTTTTTTTTGTTTTGTTTTTTCCTGCTGTTTCTAAAAATCAAGTCCACCTTTAGTGGATGGAGATTTCCTCTTACTGTATCTTTTCAAAAGCTGTGCTTCCAGTTTTGATGATAGCTCCCAAGGAGCAGAGCCAGGGGAATTAAATAGTAAAACATTATTGTAGCAAACAGATAGCTTTGCATGACAACTGCCATAAAGTACACTTTTATGGATCTATAAATTCTATAGTTTACAGAGAAAAGTATCACAGTACCTACAATAACAGCTCCTGTTTGCATGGGTGCTATGCTTCCCTAAATTAGCTGTACCAGAGTTTATCTCCCTTTCCCACTTCCTTGGACTGAGTTTACACAAGGGTCCGCAAACTATGGCCTGTGGGTCAGATCCAGCTTGCCATTTGTTTTGGGGCAGCCCATGAAGTAAGAGTGGTTTTTACATTTCTAAATGGTTGGGAGGAAAGCAAAAGAACAATATTGTGTGATGTGTGAACATTATATGATATTCAAATTTTGGTAACCATAAACAATGTTTTATTGGGAAACATATTGCCCATTTGTTTATGAATTGTCTAGGCTTCTTTTGTACTAACAACAGCAGAATTGAGTAGCTGCAACAAAGACTGTGTGGCCCATAAAACCTAAAATATTTTCTGTCTTGTGCTTTACAGAAAACATTTGCTGACCTCCATTCAGACTGTGGTTCCTGCAGCGGCATTAGTGTTGATTCTTTAGAGAACCCAAACACTAAATCAGGGCTGCTCTGCCTTGGTTAACTCTGGGGTCTAATATCTCTCCCAGAGAGACTGAATGCAGGACAGAGAGTGGAGCATCTCTGGATGAAGGCTTCCCAAATCAAGAGCAAACAATGCTCGAACAGCTTTTTGCCACCGACTAACCCCATATCTAGGCTTTGTTTCAAACTTTGTCTTTATGTTTTCTCCGGATGAAGGGGAGAGACATATACCCCATTAAATCTGGCAGTATGGAGTAGGCCCTGATGAGAGATTAGGGACCTAATACAGGAGGATAAAAAAAGACAGGGTGGCCAATATCAAACCCATGTGCTAAGCTTGGAAAGTGGGTGGGTTTCTGTGGCCTTCTCATTACAGTGTGTGGGTACATGTGCACTTGAGATGTTGGGGCTGTGTATTGGGAGCACACTTGATGCTGTGCTCTGTGTGTGTGTGTGTGTGTGTGTGTATGTGTGTGTGTATGTGTGTGTGTGTGAGAGAGAGAGAGAAAGTGAGAGAAGTGTGTGTGTGTATGTGTGTGAGAGAAAGAGGCCACCTGTAGGTCTCAATTAAGGGTGGGGAGAGAGCTTGAAGCTACATCTCTGCTAAGGTTGTGTCTAGTGGTGTTGGTGCCAGGAGCACCCCATAAACCTGACTCATGTCTCAAGCAATGATGGCACGTGAGGAAAACAGGGGAGAGCTGACCCCTCAGCTCCATTCTTCAGACACTTTCTCCATCAATACATAAATAAAACATTCCATGTACATAAATTATTGTCATGATTCTCTACTGACCTGCTCCTAGATCCCAGAGCTATTAAAAATCCCTTAGTCTCTTTCTAGCCAAAGCAGCAGAGGTGTGGGCAGTAGGAATTGCAGCCTGAGCAGAATGGATACTTCTAGACTTGGTGAACTGTCTGCTCTCATCTTTATCCCCACTGTTTCCCTGCCTTTCCCTCCATCTTTACTGACACTATGCCAGGGATAAAATGGATTTTTGACTTGAAACTCAAAGCCACATTAAAAGTACCTGAGGCCGGGCACGGTGGCTCAGCCTGTAATCCCAGCACTTTGGGAGGCCGAGGCGAGAGGATTGCCTGAGCCCAGGGATTTGAGACCAACCTGGGCAACTTGGTGAGACCTCATCTCTACAATAAATCATGAAAACTAGCCAGGTATGGTGGCTTGCATCTGTAGTTCCAGCTACTTGGAAAGTTGAAGTGGAAGGATCACCTGAGCCCAGCATGTCGAGGTTACGATGGCCGTGAGCGTGCCACTGCCCCCCAGCCTGGGTGACGAGAGTGGGACTCCAACTCAGAAAAAAAAGTGTCTCTCCACTCTGGGGAGACAGCAGAACCCCACAGCCAGCCCATTTTTAGTGGCATTGCCCACTAGACCACAGGCTGAGAGATTCTTGGGCAAAGGGTTCTTTCTAGGTGAGTTCCAGAGCAACCTCTTGGATCACAGGTCCTCCAGTGGCAAGGACTGGTCCTTCCTTCCTGATGTTCTTGTCCCAGCATCTCCCTATGGTGGGCCCAGGCTTACCGCCATGCAGTACTGCTGCAGCCTTCAGTCCTTGTATACCTGTCTCTAATTCAAGCAACCTTGGAAACTTTCTTCATTGTTAGGTTCCCAGCCAAATTCTCTCTTCCTGATTCTTTCCTGAAGCATGTTGTGGTGGTAAGCAGCGTGGACCCAGGAGTCAGATGGATTCACATCCTGGCCCCATAGCTTGATAGCTGAGTAACCTTGGGCAACTCTTTTAATTTCTCTAAGCCTCAGTTTCCTCATCTGTAAGATTGAGATTATAGTACCTACCTCATAAGATTATTAGGATGTTTGAGGGAGATAATACAGGTAAATGTAGTGCCTGGTGTTGTCACGTTCTCAATAACTTTACTGTTATATTAAGATTTATCACTCTCTTTGAGCTGCTATAACAAAATAGATTGGGTATCTTATAAACAACAGGAATTTATTTCTTGCATTTCTGGTGACTGGGAAGTCTAAGCTCAAGGTGCCAACAGGCTCATTGTCTGGTAAGGGTCTGCTTTCTAGTTATAGAAGGTGCCTTCTAACTGTGTCCTTTCACAGTAGAGGGGGTGGGTCAGCTCTCTGGGGCCTTATTTTCAAAAGGACACTAATCCCATTGATGAAAGCTTTACCTTCCTGCCCTAATCACCTCCCAAGGGCCCCACCTCCGAGTACCATTACATTGGTGATTAGGTTTCGGCATGTGAATGTGAGGAAAACACAGATGTTCAGACCATAGCACTCACTATTGCTTTATCATTAGCCCTTCCTGCCTCATGCTCTCAGCATCTTCTTTCTGGGTTTACTCTTTATTGCCAGTTTCTTCAGGGTGCCAAATTGTCTGTTCATGCATGCTTTTATCAGCTGTGGCTTTGGGATATTTGGCCTCTCGAAGCCTCAAAATTGGCATCACACCAGCCTAAATCATCATGTCATGGACACCAAAACAGAGTTCCCCTTGATATGGTGACAGGACTTCTTCAGCAGCTCAGGATTTCTCAGCTCCCCTCCCCTCTGTGCAGCTTGGTACCCACTAACAGCAGTCATTTTCACCCCTTTCTGACTGGCTGTGCTATCATTGTTAACTTCTGTTGATTCCTGTTGGTGGCATTCCTGAAAAAATTTTTCTAAGCTTTCATTTGGAAAATTGAGAAAATGTGACTGGAAGGTAGAGCAAAAACAAACTTCTCAATAGTTTGTTTTTCAGGAGTCTTGTGTTCTCCAGGGTATGGTTGTCTATGTAGGAAGTATCAGAACAGTCCTTGGATTTGATAAAAACACACATGCAATTTTTCAAAGACATTTTTTCCCCTCTACATTCCTCAAGCTCCCCCCACCACTACTAAAAATAAAAAAGAAAGAAAGAAAAAAGAAATCCTTGACCAATTCTAGTTGACATTCAAGTGTAATTTACATGCATTTTATCTACAGACTAAAGGTCATGCTGTTTAAAACAAGCTGAAGCTTTTAAGGTTGTGATTCCGCTACAAAAGGAGCATTTTTCAGCCCATCAGTAGCTTTGTGTAGATCCTTGAGTTTTAACAGCTCTATATTTTAAATAGATATAATTTACTTCTAGTTTAACTAAAGTTCTGGACACATTTTTCTTTACTGAAAGGGAGAGATAAAACAACAAGGCCAACTGAAGATCATTCAAACTGCAATTTATGGAGTTTGTTCTGAGTGCAATAGAGTAACCCCTTCATCTGCCACTCAGAAAAAGTTTCCCATGCTTGCTGGGATCTTCGGAGGCTCTGCCTGGGTTATATTTGAAAACTGTAAAAGACTTTGAAATGAGTTGTAAATAACTGTCCCAAGCTAATATGTTGAGCTGATTATTGCAAAATAATTCCCCAGTGTTTCAGTAACTCAGTGAGTGAGCATTGTAGTCCTAAATCGTTATGCTGGAAGGTAGGAAGTGCACCCGAGGCTACACTTGGGGACCCAGGAATCAATCTCTCTAAATGGAAATACTCTAAAGGAAATCCTTTACAGTGATTGTGTCATGAACATGGGGGCAGTGAAGAAGAGAGAAAATCAATCCTCACTAAAATAGTGAAGGAAGGATCCGTGGAGGAAACTGATCTTGAAATGGGCAATGTAGAGTTGGTGAGACTAGGGCAGGCAAGGAGGATAAATCATTCAGTACAGGCAATAACCTGAGCAAGGTCTAGGGACTGGAATGAAAATGGAGCAAGTTAGGAAGAGCGAGAGGTCAAAAGGCCTTCCTGCACTGGAGAGTTTGGATGAGGGAGGGGGAACTGATTGGCTAGGTTAGAGAAGAGCTGCTCTCACTTTTGAGAAGTTGAAAATGAACCTGATGAGCAATTGGGAGCCATTGAAGACCCTTTACCAGGGGGAGTCACAAAGTGGTTTTTTTAGGAAGACAGAACTGGGAGCTCAATGCAGGAAAGAATGGAGAGGGGAGAGACTAGAGGCAAGAAAAAAAGAAGTAATTATATTAATCAAAAGAAATGATTCATGTCTGACCAAGGTGGTGGTATCAGGAAGAAATGATTTATGTCTGGCCAAAGTGGTGGTATCAGGAATGAAGGAGGGATATAGCCTAGAAATATCAAGAGAGAAGCATGAATTAAACTTGCTAATAATTGGATATAAGAAAAAGAAGCCAGTCGGACATGGTGGCACACCCCTTTATTCCCTAGGATTGCCTGAGCCCTTGGGTTCGAGGCCAGCCTGGGAAATCTGGCGAGACCTCATTTTTACAATAAGTAAAAAAAATTATCCGGGCGTGGTGGTGCATGCCTGTAGTTCCAGATATTTGGAAGACTGCGGCAGAAGGATCACCTGAGCCCAGCAAGTTGAGGCTGTGGTGGCCAGGAGCATGGCACTGCCCTCCAGCATGGATGACAGAGCGAGACTCCAACTCGGAAGGAAGGAAGGAAGGAAGGAAGGAAGGAAGGAAGGAAGGAAGGAAGGAAGGAAGGAAGGAAGGAAGGAAGGGAGAAGAAAAGAAAAAGAAGCCATGTGATCCAGATCCATTTAACACCAAGGATGGCATCATCATGGAGAGAAATGAGGAAATATGGAAGTGAGTTGGCTTAGAAGTGAGGAGGATGCTGAGTTTGTTTTGGGACAGAATATGACATGAAAAGAGAGAGAAAAAAGAGAGATGAAAAACTGAGATAAGAAAAAGTATTCAGAAAAAGGAGAATATCCCACTTCCAAGGAGAACTATCTTTTCCATGAGAGAGGTCTTTATAAACCTAAAAAGCAAAAAACACACCAAAAAAATGATCTAACCCTATATAATGGTTAAGAACTGAGCACTGGAATCAGACTTTGTGTTTATTTCTAGCTCTCCTATTAGCTGTGTGACCTTCAGCAGGTCACTCGCCTTCTCTGCATCTCAGTTCCATCTTTAAAGTGGTTATGATAGGAACATGTAACCTATGGGTTACCATAAGGATTCAATGTGATAAGCCATGTAAAGTCCTTAGTAGGGTACTTAGAACTCACTATGTGTTCACTCATTGTTTTGATTTGTTTTGTTTTTTGAGTCAGAGTCTCTTTGTCGCCCAGGCTGGAGTGCAGTGGCACACTCATGACCACCACAGCCTTGACCTACTGGGCTCAGGTGATCCTTCTGCCTCAGCCTTCCAAGTAGCTGGAACCACAGGCATGTGCCACCACGCCTGGTTAATTTTTTGATTTATTGCAGAGAAGAGGTCTTGCCATGTTGCTCAGGCTGGTGTCAAACTCCTGAGTTCAGGCAATCCTCTCGCCTCTGCCTCCCAAAGTGCTGGGATTACAGGCTTGAGCCACCACACCCAGAGATTGTTATTATTATTTTAGTATTCCTCACATGCTCCTAATCTGTGCTTCAAGAAATTTGGAAGCCTTGTAATAAAAAATAATTTGGAGTTAGAATCAAAAGAGCTTGCCAGAGAAAGGGCAGATTCTAGGATGACTCTAAAGTTTAGAATCTTGGGTGCCTGGGACAACACACAGACTTCTAGAAAAAGTGATTTTCCAGATAGTTGGGGGTTAATGGATCCAGAGGAACATTTGTACTTTGGATATTGGATTTAGGGAGGTTAATTATACCAAGCATAATTTGCAAATATCTGTATCTTTTATATCCAACAGGAACTCATGAATCCATTCTTTTATTGACTAAATCTGCATGCTGGCTAGACCAATGGTCCCATCCAGCCAGTGTTCTAAAACTAACAGCATCAACAATTGTTTTTTGGGTTAGCATCTCACTACACACCTATGGACCTATTCAAATGTTTTCTGGAACAATTACTTGTAGATATTCCCTGTGCTAAGAGTGGAGGGGGCTGATCAAGGAGTAGGATTTTGCTGGCTACAAAGAATGCCACAGGGCAGAGTTTGGGGGATAATGGTCTAATTCTTTGTTCCTCCCAACAGCAAGCAAGTTGCTTAACTTTGGTTTTTGACAATCTGATGAGGATAAGAATGCTTAGATAAAAATCAGAAATTATCTGAAGATGTTTGTTGAAAGGAACATTGTGAGCACTGAATATTGTTATTAGTGGTCGGTGAAAGACTATTTCAGCAACACTTCTGTTTCAGAAACCCCATTAGAGGCCTGGGGAAGACAAGTGATTTTCTGCTCACTTCAAAACACTCATCTCTTCCTACACTCATACAGCAATACTTACAGTAAAGAGAGTTTGATTATTGCAAGGTAACCACGCAGGAGATAGGATATATTTCTCAAATCCGCCTTCCCAAGAATTTTTAGACTGGGGTTTTTTAAAGACCATTTGGCAGGCAGAAAGCTAGGGAATGGACACTGCTGATTAGTTTGAGTTGAAGTCATAGGGGTGTTGAAATTGTCTTTATGTGCAGAGCCATGAGGAGTCATGATCTTCATGTAAGTTGCGGATCTAGGTAGGACCAACTGGTCTACCAAAATGCAAAGGCTAAAAAATATCTCAAAGTGGTTTTACAATAGCAATTGGGGAAATTACAAGTCTTGTGACTCCCAGTGACCTGACCCTCAGGCAGTAAGCCATTATAGAGAAGCAAACTAGGGAACAGTGCCTGGTTACCCTTTACCTCTGCCTATAGTTTAACAGAAAGGTGTGCAGGAGGTTGATCAAACTCCTAGATATCACCCAGGAGGTCTATAGGACCTATGGCTCTTTGTTTAAGGGAAAATAAGTTCACTAATCTCACAGGCGGCTTTCCCCAGGAAGATGATAGATGATTAGTGATGTTCTTTATTGAAGCAACTTGTGTGAACGTTCATGCAAGGAAGAAGGCAAGCTTAGAAAGAGAACTTCAGAACTGCAGATTTGTTAACTTTTAACTCATACTTGCAGTTTTGCAGGACTCAGGTCATTTCCACAGTTTTTACCCTGTGGCTCTATATTAATTTTATATAAGCAGTTTCATTTCTGTGTCATACACCTTAAATTTTGTGTACAGTCTTGACCTCTAACTTGTCAGCTTTAGTCACCTTGTGCCTTTAAATATGTCTCACAGCTTTTCACTATGCATGTAGTGAGGAATTTGATGAATACCTCTTGACTGATAGATCCACAACTTAACAAGTACAAATATAAACTAAGGTATCTGCCAGTTTTTGAATCTGGTTTCTTGCCATACTTACATTTTTGGAGGTGGATCCTGGAGCATTTTAAAAATTCCTTCCTAGGAATTGATGCTACTCACCAAATAGATAACATCAAGTATTGGTAAGACCGACTTAGGAGACCTGCTCTACCTGTCAAAGATTCATTCATTCATTATTCAACATGTAGTCACTGAGCACTTCTTATATCAGAGACACTATTGTAGGTGCTCAAGAAATGATGTAAACAAAACATATAAATCCCTGTTCTTTAGGGGTTTGTGTTTGGGGGAGAAGAGCAGACAAAAATCAAGTAAATAAGTAAAGTATCTACTGTCTCAGAAGGTAATAAGTGCTAAGAAGAATAGTAAAGCAGGGAAGAGGGTTAGGGAGGAGGAATAGAGAAATGTAATTATAAGTAGTGTGGCTCAGCCTGTAATCCCATGCCTTTGGGAGGCTGAGGTGAGTGGATTGCCTGAGCCTGTGGGTTCGAGACCCGCCTGGGCAGCAAGACTGCATTTCTACAATAAATCAAAAAATCAGCTGGGCGTGGTAGCACATGCCTGTAATTCCGCCTACTCGGAAGGCTGAGGCGGAAGGATCGCCGGAGCCCAGCAGGTCGAGGCTGCGGTGGCTGGGAGTGGCCACTGCACTCGTCTGGGCGACCAAGTGAGACTCCAACTCAAAAAAATAAAAAATAAAATAAATAAATCAAAAAATTAGCGGGCGTGGTAGCGCGCGCCTGTAGTTCCAGCTACTTGGAAGGCTGAGGCGGAAGGATGGCCGGAGCCCAGCAGGCCGAGGCTGCGGTGGCCGGGAGCGGCCACTGCACTCCAGTCTGGGCGACAGAGTGAGACTCCAACTCAAAAAATAAAAATAAAAATAAGTAGTGTGGCTGGGGAAGGACTCACTGAGAAGGTAACATTTTAGCAAAGATTTGAAGGAGTTGAGGGAGTGAGCCACGTGGGCAGAGAGAAGAGCAAGTGCAAAGACCCTGAGATGAGAGAATCTAGACAGCTCAGGGAACAGCAAGGAGACTGGAGGAGAGTGAGTGGGAAGGAGAGTAGTAAGACTGGAGTTCCGAAAGATAACTGGGGGAAGGCGGGACAAGGAGACCAGTTCATGTAAGGACTACGGGTTATTTTAAGGACATTGACATTTATGGGGCATCTTTGGAGGATTTGAATCAAAGCAGTGACATGATCGGACCTAAATTTTCAAAGAATCACTCTGACTTCTCCATGATAAGAATAGACTCTGTATATAGGTGGTAGCAGTAGGAAGGCCGTTTAAAACGGCTCTTGTAATCATCTAGGTGAAAGAGGTTGGTGGCTTAGACCAGGTGGTAGCAGAGGAGAGGATAAGAGGTGGATAGCCTGTAGGTATGCCTGATGGTTGAGCCAGTGGAGTTTTCTGACAGTTCAAATGTGAAGTGTGACACATGCATACACACAAAAAGAGTTAAGTGACTTTAAGGTTAATAGCTGAGCACTGGAAGGAAATATTGGCATTAACCAGGATGGTAAAACTGCAGATGAAACAGGTTTGGGGGGAAAATCAGGATTTCTGTTTCAGATGTGCTTAACCCTGAGATGTTATTAGATGTCCAAGGGAAGATAGCAAAGAGGCAGCTGCATATTTGGGTCTGGGAGGGTGTCCTGACTGGAGGCATACTCAGAAAATAGTGGAGATGCAGAACATAGTATTATTCATTATCTGGACATGAGTCTCTAATCAAGAGTCTGTCTACTCTTATTAAACCCAGAGTGTTAAAAAAAAACTCTTTTGTAAATAAGCACATTCAATCAATTAACTGCATTGTGAGACTTTTGTGCCAAGATAGGTTATCTTACCTTTAGAAACATATAGTCCAGCTTAACAAGTGTTTGCTGATGACTAAATAGGTGTTTCTAAGTCAATCAAAAATATCTTGGAAAGAAATTTAAAAGAAACTGTTTCACAACCAAGTGAAATGTAAATGACTATAATCAACACTCAGTGCCTGTTATAGGCAATGTGGGTGCGCACTGTGGGTGAGGAGGAAGAACAAGGATGGAGCCCTCAAAGAATTTATGGGCTAGTGGGCAGGAAAAGAAAAATCCTTACTTAGGACACAAGCAGTGGATAATAGGGCCCTAAGAGATATGAATTAATCCAGTGAGTAGTCACCAAAGGTTTCAAGAAGGAGGTGGCATGTGAGTCAAGTCTTGAAGAATGGGAGCAGGGAATGCCGTTGAACAGCAGGTGATTTTAGCTTGAACTTGAGACAGGAAGATGCAAAGATGCCTGGAAACTATTTTGCCTTTATTTTTGAAAATTATTTTGAGTATAGAATTCTAGAATGAAAATATTTTTCTTTCAGTACTTCAGTACTTTAAAGACGTTACCCCCACTGTCTCCTCACATGCATTGTTTCCAATAAGTCTGATGTTATCCTTAGCTTTGTGTCTCTGTATGGAATGTGTCATTTTTCTCTGGCTGCCTTTAAGAGGTTCTCTCAATCGTGTTTTAAGCAAAATTTTTATAACATGCCTTGGTGTCATTTTCTTCAATTTGCTTGTGTTTGAGGTTGTTTTGAGCTTGTTGAATCTATAGATTGATGACTTTCATTTAATTTTGGAAATTTTTCTGCCATTATTACTTAAAATATTTTTCTGCCCTCCCTGCCAGCTGTGGGCTCTAATTAAACATATATCAGTCTACTTGAAGTTGTCCCACAGTTCACTAATGCTCTGTTCTTTTTTTTTTTTTGAGCTGGAGTCTCACTCTATTGCCCAGACTGTAGTGCAATGGCCACTCCCGGCCACCACAGCCTCGACCTGCTGGGCTCCGGCGATCCTTCCGCCTCAGCCTTCCAAGTAGCTGGAACTACAGGCACATGCTACCACACCTGGCTAATTTTTTTAATTTATTGTAGAGATGAGGTCTTGCCAAGTTGCCCAGGCGGGTCTCAAACCCGCAGGCTCAAGCAATCCACTCACCTCGGCCTCCCAAAGGCACGGGATTACAGGCTGAGCCACTGAGCCCAGCCTTTTTTTTTTTTTTTTTTGAGACAGGGTCTCCACCTATTGCCCAGGCTAGAGTATAGTGGCACCATCTTGCTTTACTGCAGCCTTGACCTCTGGGCTCTAGTGACCCTCCCACCTCAGCCTCTTGAGTAGCTAGAACTATGGGCATGTGTCACCACACCTTGCTATTTTTTATTTTTTGTAGAGATGGGGTCTTGCTATGTTGTCCAGGCTGGTCTCAAACTCCTGACCTCAAGCAATCCTCCCACCTCATCCTCTCAAAGTGCTGAGATTACAGGTATAAGCCATCTCTGTTCATTTTTTTAAAAAAATCTTTGTTCATTTTTTAAAAATCTTTCTTCTCTGTGTGTTTCATTTTGGATAGTTTATTTTTCTTTGCCTTCAAGTTCACTAACCTTTCATCTGCAATGTTTACTCTGCCCTTAGTCCTGTCCAGAGTACTTTTTAATCTCAGATACTATAGGTTTCATTTCTAGAGTTTGAGTTGGGAGTCTTAAATTTTTTATGTTTCTAGCTAATATATTTCATCTTTCCCCCTAGCTTCTTAAGCATATAAATACAGTTAAAATAACTATTTTATTGTCTACTAATTCATTCTTGTCATTTCAATTGATTGATTTTCCCCTCATTATTGTGTTTTCAAGCTTCATCTGATAGTTTTTTTATTGGATACCAGACATTGTGAATTTTCCCTCGTTAGGTGCTATAGTTCTGTGAAGCACCTTTTGATAGCCAAAGAGAAAAAATAATCTTGTGTAAGTTCCACATGGACCATCCCAGAAACTACACATTCTGGCCTCATACCAAAAAGATTCTACTGTTTATTTAGCAGTCAAATAAGAAATCAAAGGAAACACAAAAAGAACAGAAAATACATCCTATTTGAATGCAGCAATTCAATGAATGACACCTTAAAATTGGAGAATCACCAGCCTGGAATTAAGACAGACTGAATGGGAAAAAGATTGGAGTCTTGTTAGTTTAGATTTAAATGAGGAAGTCCTGATCCCTGGATGGATCGGTTCCCTGACACCAGGAAGGAGACTGCAAGTGTTTGATTATGGTGAGGGTAAATATTTTTTCATATGTTTATGTATGATTTGAAATGTTTTCATTGTATGAGACTTGTTCATTCATGTTCTTTGCTCAAGCTCACGGCCACTCCAGCATCAACCCACTGGGCTCCAGTGATTATTCTGTTTCAGCCTTCGAAGTCTTTGCTCATTTTTAATTGGGATTTTTATGTTTTTCTTACTAAGTTACAAGTGTTCTTTATACCAGAAAGTTGTTTGCTTTTTGTGTATTGTACATGTTGCAATATTTTTCCTTTTATAACTACTACAACATTTATTGGGAACTTACAACATGCCAAGTGCTATGCTAAGAGCTTTAGGCATGTATTTCAAGAAAAAGTTCTTATCTAATCCTGATAACAACTCTGACATAGTCATAATCATTATTATTATATCCATTTTGCACTCAGGTCATTGAGACTTGAACATTCTGTGAGGCTGAACATCCTGTGCAAGATGACATAGCCAGTAAGCAAAGGATCTGCAATTCAGACAGAGTATGTCTGACTCCAAAGCTCACATTCTTTACACTACACATTTTGGTCTAAGGGTGTTATCTGCCTTTTAATTTTGCTTACAGGTTTTCTGTGAAGGGATTGAAAAAATTTCATTTTCATGTAGCCAAATCTACAAACCTTTTATTTATGGGTTCTGCTTTTGGTTCTATGTTTAGAAAGTCCTTCCCTACCTCAAGATTTCAATATCGGATAAATATTCACCTATATTTTCTCATAGTTACATATAATTTCATTTGAAAGCTATTCTGTTATGTTCATGTATAAAATATGCAGAGCCTGTCACCTGTAAGAAACAATTGGCCAGAATAAGTTATAAAGATGCAGGACTCATAAGTAAGCAATTCACTACAAAACAATATCTTAAAAAGAAAGTATTGGGGATGAGAGGGAAGATAACGGCAGAGGCAGTCAGACTATGCAAGCCCCAGTGTGAGTGAGTGAGTGTATGAACAATTTTGTGTATTTGTCTGTAAGAGGGCATGTGAGTGGCTGACTGAGTGGGAACTCGGGATCAAGTGGCCTGGTGAAGCAGCTGGTGCCACAGCTGCTCTGCTTGGACCCTAGCACTTCTAGGGGGCACAGAAGCCATGTGCCATTTTTTTAAATCAGCAAAGCCCTTCCTGGGAAGAGGCTGCCGGGAGTGACTGCTGACTCCAGGCTTTGCCTCACCACCACAGTGCCTGGCCCAACATTGGCAGCAAGGGCTGTGGAAGGAGCACAGTGAGGGAGCCAGAGATAGAGCACCACTGGAGAAGATGAAACAGGCACCCTGCCATCTTGAAAACTGGGCAGGAAGTGCTCTGACTTGCTCACCATGAAGCAACAGATCCAATCTCGGTGACCAATGGGTTAACTACTTGGGGACTGATCATGTCTCAGAGGGTATATCCAGAAAACACAAACTTTGGAGGGACAGGATGAATACTGGATCTCAGGTGCCCCACCCCCTACCTGGATTCAGCCATGGGAACAAGCCATGGGAACAACAAGTCTTGTTCCATGGGAACATGACTCACAGGGAACAAGCCAGAAAAGAATGAGGAAGACCCCTGAGGAGATCAGCAGTGAGTTCGGAGCTGTCCCAACTCCCTCTTCCCCAGCAATCCTCTGAATGACAGACTCACATGGCTGGGGCATGACTGCGAGGGATGAACCCAGCCTGGACGTCGCTGTGATAGGAGGACTCTACTACAGGATAAGCTAGGCTGGGGCACCCCCCACCAGTACCTGGGGAGGAAACAATCCCACACCTTCCCACCAGAGGGGATCCCACTGACCATATGACAGTGAGAGGAGAGGACTGAAGCCCCACCTACCCCCACCCCCCTTCCTCCTTTCCTGGGCCAGGCACTAGGGGGATTGTGAATGAGGCCTGTGCAGTTCCAGCAGAGGGGCTTATCTGTGATTGAGCAGCTGAGATGAACAATTACAGAACCTGCCATAAGAGGGCACTTAGTGCCCAGAATTTTTAATTTTTTTTTCTTTGTGTGCAAATATGTATGTGAGGGTTTGATTTGCATCCTCCTCCCCATTTTTTTCTTTTCCTTTTTTTCTTTCTTCTTTCGTTTTTTGTTTTCTGTTTGTGTGTGTACATGAATGAGGGTTCATCTTTTAGTTTTTTGTTGTTGTTGTTCTGGGTTTTTTTGAGTTGGAGTCTCACTCTGTCTCCCAGGCTGGAGTGCAGAGGCACACTCACGGCCACCCCAGTGTCGACCTGCTGGGCTTAGGCCATCCTTCTGCTTCAGCCTTCCAAGTAGCTGGAACTACAGGCACACACTATCACGTCTGGCTAATTTTTTATTTATTGTGGAGACAAGGTCTCAAACCCACAGGCTCAAGCATTCCACTTGCCTCAGCCTCCCAAAGTGCTGGGATTACAGGCTGAGTCACCGAGCTTGGCCTTAGGTTTTTTTGTTGTTATTGTTGTTATTTTCTTTTTTAGTTTAATGTGTGTGTGAAAGTATGTGTGAGGGTTTGATTTGCATTCCCCTTTTTTGTTGTTTTTTTGGGGGGGTTTGTTTAGTTTAGTTTTTTTCTCTCACTCTGTATGTGTATGTGTGTGTGTGTGTGTGTGTTTTATTGTTTTTTGCTTTGGCTTCTGTTTTTGTTTTTCTGTGGAGTTTTTTGTTTGTTTTATTATTTGTTGTCCTTCATATTTCATTTTACTGTTCTCTGTTCTCCTCATTGCTGTTACTTTATCTTGGACTCAGGGGTACACACACATACCTATTGCATTGTCATATAGAGTGGTGGTGGGGAGTGGGTTTCAGGGACCCATATACCAGTCAGTGAACATAGTGATTTGCAAGTAGTTTCTGAAGCCTAGCTCCCCATCCTCTACCTTATTTGACTCTCAAAGCTATAGGAGACAGCAAAACTTCCCACTCCCAGCCCTGTTTCAAAATAGAAGAAATTCAGAGCCCTGATCAGGGAATAATTGAGGGCCTAGCAAACATCAGAAGTCAAAGCCCCTCCCACTGCCACTGAATAACAGAACTAAAGAGAAAGGAAAGTGATCTATTACAAATGAGGAAAAATCAGTGGAAGACCACAGATAGTTTCCAGTGTATCAAAGGGACAACACCTAAAAAACCAGACCTCAGAGCCCAAACAATGGAAGTCACCAAGAGAACAAGAGAACATAGAATCAACAGAGAGTAAATCATGACTGCAAACTTGAAAACATACATACACATCAATATAAAAGTTAAAAGAAAACAAACAAAAAACTTCATAAGAACTTCATGATGGGAATAAACACTCATATTTCAATAATCAGCCTGGATGTGAATGGATTAAATGCACCACTGAAAAGACTTAGAATGACAAACTGGATAACAAACATGACCCAATAATTTGCTGCATCCAGAAAACCCATTTCACCACAAGGGACACTCACAGACTCAAAGTTAGAGAATGGAAAACAAATTTCCAGGTAAACAGATTACAAAAGAAGGCAGGCGTCATGATCTTAATATCAGACAAAAAAACTTTTAAGCTATCAAAAATTTTAAAAGATATGGAAGGACACTACATAATGATAAAAGATTCAATCCATCAACAAGAAATATCCATCCTAAACATATGCACCCAACACAGGAGCACCAACATTTATAAAGCAACTACTAAGTACACTAAAAAAAGATATTGACTGTAACACTATCATAGCTAGGGACTTATAACCCTAGATAGATTATCGAGGCAAAAAATTAACAAAGAGATCCAAACCTCAACCTCGACTTAATAGATATCTAGATATCTACGGAACACGTCACCCAAAAACAATGGGATACATTCTACTCATCACCACATGAAACGTACTCCAAGATTGATCATATCATTGGCTATAAGACAAGCATAAACAAATTTCATAAGATTGAAATACTGCCATGCACCTTCTCAGACCACAGTAGAATAAAAATAAATATCAACACCAACAAAGCTCCCCCCAAACCCACAAGACATGGACATTAGACAGTATGATGCTGAACAACTCCTGGGTCAACATGGAAATCAAAGCAGAAATTAAAAGATTTCTGGAAACAAATGAAAACAAAGACATATCTTACCAAATCCTCTGGGATGCCATGAAAACAGTTCTGAGATGGGAATTCATTTCTTTATGAACACACATCAAGAAAATGGAAAGATCACAAGTTAACAGCCTAACAAATCACCTAAGGGAGCTGGAAAGACAAGACCATTAAAACCCTAACTTCAGTAGAAGAATCCAGATCACCAAAGTAAAAGCCCAAATACAAGATATAGAAGACAAAACTATAGGAAATATCAATGAAGAAAAAAGCTGGTTCTTTGAAAGAATAAACAATATTGATGGACCCCTAGCCAGATTGACCCAGAAAAAGAGAGAAAACACCCAAATAAACACAATCAGAAATGCAAAAGATTAAATCGCAATAGGCCCTGAAAAAATACAAAAAATTATCAGAGATTACTATACACACCTGTATGGAACAAATTTGAAAACCTGAATGAAATGGAGGACTTTCTGACATCACACAACCTCCCAAAGTTGAAATAAGAAGAAATTAAGACATTAAATAGACCAATGACAAGTCGGGAAATGGACTCCATCATAAGAAAACTACCTACAAAAAAAAAAAGTCCTGAACCAGATGGCTTTCTAGCAGAGTTCTCCAAAACATACAAGGAGGAGCTGATATCAATCCTACTGAAAATATCCCAAGCAATTGAGAAGGACAGAACTCTCCCCAAGCCATTTTATGAAACTAACATCACACTGATACTCATATTGGGTAAAGATTCAACAAAGAGAGCTATAGGCCAATATCCCTGATGAATATAGATGTGAAAATACTCAATAAGATTCTAGCAAATCGGATCCAACAACACATCTCAAAAATCATCCACCATAACCAAGTAGGCTTCATCCCCAGGATGCAAGGCTGTTCAGCATCCGCAAGACCGTTAATGTAATTAAATGCATCAACAGATGTGAAAATAGGAGTCGCATGATTATATTATTAGATGCAGAAAAAGTCTTTGATAAAATCCAACATCCGTTTGTGATAAAAACCCTTGAACACCTAGGCACAGAGGGAACATACCTCAAAATAGTGAGAACCATCTACAAGAAACCCGCAGCCAACATATACTAACCGGACAAAAATTGGAAGCATTTCCTCTGAAAACTGGAACAAGAAAAGGCTGCCCACTTTCACCTGCCCTGTTCAACATAGTGTTGGAAGTCCTAGCTAGAACAATCAGACAAGAGAAGGAAATCAGGGGTATCCAAATGGGAAAGGAGAAAGTCAAGTTTTCCCTTTTGGCTGACAATATGATTCTATACCTCAAAATTACAAGATAATCTGTTAAAACTCCTTGCACTGATAAAGGACTTGGACGAAGTCTCAGGGTACAAAATCAACGTGCAAAAGACAGGCGCATTCTTATACACCAACAGGCAGAGAACCAAATAAAAAGCACAGAAATAACTCAGCATCTTCCTAAAAGCCTTGTGGCAATTCCTAAAAGACCTAAAAACCAACCTTCCTCATGACCCAGCAACCTCCCTTCTGGGAATATACCTGGAAGAATTCAAATCACTCTATGAAAAAGATATCTGCACACACGTGTTTATTGCAGCATTATTCACAATAGCAAAAACATGGAACCAATCATGCTGCCCATTGAAAGTGGACTGGCTTTTTAAAAATGTGGTACATATACACAATGGAATATTGCACA
The DNA here is from genome assembly GCF_000164805.1 of Carlito syrichta. Lineage (NCBI taxonomy): Eukaryota > Metazoa > Chordata > Mammalia > Primates > Tarsiidae > Carlito > Carlito syrichta. The sequence goes on along the minus strand of NW_007258459.1, from coordinate 577,003 downwards.
GCCATAAAGAAGGAAAAAATTATGAAATTCACAGCACCTTGGATGGATTTAGAGTCTGTAATACTCAGTGATCTATCACAGAAAACAAGAACTGAATACCACATGTTCTCACTCATAAGCAGACCCTGAACAAGTTTCATAATACTATAAGAAAGGAATTGGCAGTAGTGAGAAACTGCTGGTGGCGGGGGGAGGGGGAACTTCACCAATAAGGGTACCTGATCTCAAACCAGGTGAAGTAGGGACCAAAGTGAGGCCCAAACTTTACCTGTACAATGACCATTTGTATACCTAACCCTGAATTGGACCCCACATCTTAAAATAAAAAATTATTGACAAGGATTTGAGATTAGTAACTTGATTTGTAGCTGTTGCTTTTTTTTTAATTATCGAGGAAAAACTGTTTCAGGATCAACTGTAGTATTTAAGCAGATGTAACGTCTAGTGGTCAGGGTGTTTGTGTCTGTTTCTGAGCTGGGGGAAGAAAGATCCAAGCGCAGGCATACTGGGAGAACAGAGTCTGAGGCCTTCTTTGAGAGTGGCCAGGATTTCTGGTTCTGGAGTTGGATCAGCCAGTCATATGAGCAGGAAGTCTTGCTGCTGGCAACTGCCCACTAACCAGGCAACAGTGGGAAAGCAAAAGGACTTGTCATTGCTGAGTGACAGTTGCTTGAATTAAAGAAAGGGCAAAGCTGAGAACCTGGGGCTTGTTAGAGGCTGTAGGGCTCCAGGTGGGAGAAGAGACAACCTTAGGAAGGTGGTTAGAATGACCAATGACAGCTTATATTTCGTGGGTGAAGGCACTTATTGATTTGTGCCTGGCTATTTCTATAAATCTTACTTGGTATTACATTTTGGATTCAATTGATAAACCCAGCTAGTTATTAGACTTGAATGAATATCTTTATTAAAATAGCATGAATTGATGATATTTTCAGAAAGTGGAATCAGCTGATTTACATTCAAATCATGACTAAATATGTTTCTATAACATCAGTACAGAACGTACAAAGTTGTTTTTATAAGGAATTCTTTATTGAATCCTCACAACTTCCAACTGGGTAAGTATTGTCATTTTTTCTATCATGTTTCTTGTTTTGTCAGAGATGCCAAGGACCTGTCCAGGTTCTTGTGGTCAGTAAGAAGAAACAGCCAGGCATCTACTGCCCCTGCCAAGTTTGTCCAGCCTTCTTTTGACCTGGGGTTGGACCCTGAAGAAGGCCTCCAGGCACACCTGGTGGAGGATATGCTCCTTCTGGGAGCCATGCATTTTCAGATGTTCCCAATGTTAATAAGTGACATATGGGGTGTTTCCCAAGGCCCTGATTTCAGATGAAAATAATTTTGCCTGAGACGTTGGCATACGGGCGTTTACTGGAACTGCCCCTTCCAACTGAGACGGTTGCGGAGTCCTGAGCAGACCCAGAGCTGCCTCTGCTCTTGTGATTCCCAAAACCCTTGCGTGCTAGAGGGCTGGCCAAGGCTTGTGGGTGGACTTCAAACTAATACTCGTTAATTCTTGTTCAACGTTTTACTAGCGAATCGGGCAATGAATGAGGCCGGGTGGGAAGCAGAGCTGCCGGAAGCTGTGCACAGTCTCCAGCAGTTCAATTCAGCTCTGTGGACGCCACTCGCAAAACAAATGCCTCTGGGATAAGCCCTACTCCTTGAAAGGTAGACTGGCCTCCATCCCCACCCTAATCCACTTAGCAAAGCAAGGAGACCTGATGAGTACCAAGTTTTCTCCAAGGCACACATTTTCAGTGATGTCAGTCTCATTTACATATCAGCACCTCAGTCTCTGCCTGACTGACCTAGCCCTGACCAGTGCTGGGTGCAGGTGCCTCAACTCAAGATAGTATGAAAGGTTTGGTTTGTGTATTATGACCCTACAGACCAGGGCACATCAATGGTTTCTGATTTTTCTGTGATGTTGGTATAGACAGAGGGAGGCAGCCATGTCTCAGGGAATCCTAACTAGGTAAAGTTAGCACCTCCAAGGTCCTGTTTTCTAGGGATTATTGGAGTAACTGCCTTGTGGCAATTCCTAAAAGATCTAAAAATCAACCTTCCACATGACCCAGCAACCCCCCTTCTAGGAATATACCCGGAAGAACTCAAATCACTCTATGAAAAAGATACCTGCACACGCATGTTTATTGCAGCATTATTCACAACAGCAAAAACATGGAACTAACCATGCTGCCCATTGAAAGTGGACTGGATTTTCTTTTTTAATGTGGTACATAAACACAATGGAATATTACGCAGCACCCCAGTCATAAAATTATCCTAATCAAGCAAGCATAAAAAGAAACAGGTAACCCCATGATAGGTTTTCAGTTTTTATAAAAAAGGTGACTGCCGGCCGAGCTTGGTGTCTCAGCCTGTGCTTTGGGAGGCCGAGGTGAGTGGATTACCTGAGCCCGTGGGTTCGAGACCCGTCTGGGCAACTTGGCGAGACCTCATCTCTACAATAAATCAAAAAATTAGCCGGGCGTGGTAGTGCGCGCCTGTCGTTCCAGCTACTCGGAATGCTGAGGCAGAAGGATCGCCGGAGCCTAGCAGGTCGAGGCTGCGGTGGCCGGGAGCAGCCACTGCACTCCAGTCTGGGCGACAGAGTGAGACTCCAACTCAAAAAAAAGAAAAAGCGTGACTGCCAGTCAGAAAGGAATATCATTGGTTGAGGAGCATATTATTCCCCTCCTAGTTGAACAAGGAATCTTTTTTTTTTTTTTTTTTTGGCAGAGCCTCATTCTGTTGCTCAGACTGAAGTGCAGTGGTGTAATCACAGGTCACCGCAGCCTCAAACTCGTGGGCTCAAGCGCTTCTCCCACCACAGCCTCCCAAGTAGCTGCGACTACAGGTGTGTGCCACTACACCTGGGTAATTTTTAAAAGTTTTTTATAGTGATAAAGTCTCACTATGTTGGCTAGACTGGTCTGAACCTCTGGGCTCCAACAATCCTCCCACATCAGCCTCCAAAGTGCTGGGATTGCAGGTATGCGCCACCATACCCAGCTAATATTGAAGTCTTTATTGAATACCTACTAGGTACCTGAGGCCATTCCAGTGCTGGGAGAGGGAATCAATGAGTGAATGGGACAAACAGAAAAAGCATAAAATAGTCACTACCAATAAGAGTCTGATTGAGAAGCCAGAGTACCAGTGAAAAAGTGAGCTAGTGACAGGACACAGGGCAAAGCAGCTGGGCTCAGAAGGGGGCTGTCACTGGGAACTGGACTGTTGGGGAAGGCTGAGCAGGATTCAGCTGGGCTCAAAGCTCTTGGGCAGGATGAACTGACAGGAGCATTTGTCCCCCAGGCCCCTGATGTGGGATGGGAGAAGAGGCCTGGACATGATCACTTGAACTTGTAAATGCCTGGTGCTTGGGCTTTGGCTGATCTTCCTGTGGGGCTGCAGCTCACCACCAGCTTGGGCCTAGGATGTTGTGACCTAGAATTTCTCAGTTGTGTCTCAAAGCAGCTCCATACAAGGTATCAAAAATAAAATTAGAGCCAAGTGAAGTGGCTCATACCTATAATTCCAGTGCTTTGAGAGGCCAAGGCAGGAGGAGGTTTTGAGGCCAGAAGTTTGAGACCAGCCTGGGGAATGTGGCAAGACTCTGTCTCCTCAAAAAATAAAAAGAAAAGGCTGAGGTGGGGGAAGAAGGAGGAGGAGGAGGAGGAGGAGGACGAGGAAGAGGAGGAAGAAGGGTGAATCTTTTTTTTTTTTTTTTTTG
>NW_007258459.1:566174-573241 GCF_000164805.1 Carlito syrichta | reverse complement strand
CCGGCTGATTTTTTGATTTATTGTAGAGATGAGGTCTCGCCAAGTTGCCCAGGCAGGTCTGGAACCCGCAAACTCAGGCAATCCACTCACCTCAGCCTCCCAAAGCGCGGGATTACAGGCTGAGCCACCGAGCCCGGCCAGAAGGGAGAATCTTAAGTATACTGTGAACACAAAGACCAGTTCGACAACTGAGAGACCTCAAATCGAAAAATAGCACAAAGTTTTACAGCACATAGAGCTCAGTTTCTAGAGCATAAAGGAGGAATTATTGTGGACTGTCTCATGATTGGTTGTCATGTATTCTTTCTTAAGACAAACAGCTATTTCAGCTGATTTGTCTATAGCTGATTGGTTTAATGTCACTGAATCATGCTGATAAGGACAAAATGCTTACTTTTTATGTAAGTACTTATTGTTTATGTGTAAGGTTTATGTTTCGGGGGGGGCAGGGACTCAGGAAGTTTTGCTTATGTGGCTATGTGTGGTTGGCCTTGGATATCTAAACTGTGGCCTCCATTTTTATTTATTTATGTTTAACAAAAGCAAAACCCACGTTCCCATTGGGGTTTGCAGACTGCCTTCACCATGTCTTAGCCCCACTGTGAATTCCTGCCTTTCCCAGGGATGAATCTGGGGCATCTGACCCCGGCTTCAGGCCCCCATAAGGGTCTCCTCCAATATCTGTAGTCTAACTTCCCAGTGACAAGTAGCTGGGCCCCAGCATTCATAGCCCATTTCTCCAGCCCAAGGAATCTTAAGTCAATGGCAGGCCGATTATTGGCTCCTGGAGCTTTTTCTAGTAGAATCACTTGCATGCACATAATAACAGCAATTTGCATAATTAAGGAGCTTCATAAAAAGTATTCAACTGTCTAAGAGATATGAAATTTAGTTACAAAAGAGGTCAGATCTGAAAGGTAACTTAGAATTTAAATAATGTTTCACCTGGCAAACTGGAGCCTGTGCTTGGGGAACTTCAAAGAAATCATGACAGGACCCATTGTTTTAGCAACATGCAAATCAGAGTAGCTGGTGATAATAGGCAGATTTGCTCTCTTACTTTTGCATGAATTAGTCCTGAGAGTAAAAGGTGAGAGGAATGGAGTTCAAGAGCGCAGTCAGCCAACCACTGCAGGGTTTTGAGGGGTTTTTTTGTTTTGCTTTTTTGAGTTGGAGTCTCGCTCCGTCACCCAGGCTAGAGTGCAGTGGCATACTCATGGCTACCCCAGTGTCGACCTGCTGGGTTCCGGTGATCCTTCCGCCTCAGCCTTCCAAGTAACTGGAAGTATAGGCGCCCGCTACCGCTCCCAGTTAGTTTTTTTGATTTATTGTATAGACGAGATCTTGCCAAGTTGCCCAGGCTGGTCTCGAACCCCTGATCTCAGGCAATCCTCTCGCCTCCACCTCCTAAAGTACTGGGATTACAGGCTTGAGGTACCACGTCTGGTTTGAGTTTTCATGTGCAGTGACAGCTCACCATGCTAGCTCTATTCATTCTGATGAGAAAGACATGCTTTTGATTAAACCTTTCACCCATGCATAGAAATTGACACATTTTAATTACACATTTATTAGTAGAAATCTAATATCCTCTTCATTTGCAAACTAAAGCAAAAATCTGTGTTTCGGGTTGAATTCAGACAGGTCCTTTCGCAAAGTATACGTGAAGGAGGAATAATCTCATCCCTGGAATCCAGATGGGTGAGCCTGAGTCAGCTACTTTGCCTGTCCTCTGGGTCTCAGCTTTCTCATTCCTCCTCCCCTCACTCCAGGTGCTCTGAGTGTTCCTCCCCATCTCCTACTCCTTATCCTCCAGTGGTAGCAGAGTTTGAAATCAGCTGTCTAGTAAAACCCTCTCATTTTACAGATAAGTAATTAAGATCAACCTCACCCACTCAAGGTAGCTCCATTTTAATTTGTTTCGTATTTGAGGGGTTGGCAATCTATTTGGGAAAAAGAAAAGTCTTATGGCTGATGAACAATTTGAAAATCACTGGACTAGACAACTGTTCTAATTCATTCTGTTCATTTGTCTAGAAACAACAGAGATCTTGTCCAAATTATTTCAAGTAATGGTGAGGATGTGACATTTGGATTCACATAGTACGTCCATGCTCTCAATTCTCTCTAAATTACAAAAAAAAAAAAAACCAACACAAAGTAGAAATCACCCATTACCCCAATATAACTTTTCTAACTACGTAAACTAAAAATTCCTTTTATCCCTAGTCTCAGTCTTGAGTGGTGCAAGGGGGAATCTCAGTTGGTTTGATTCATGACCCTCTCAACCTTTTTTGTGTGTATACAGAAATATCTAGATATTCTTTTCCAACCAAAAAGGTGTATTGTATTATATGGCTTTTATCAGTTAACAGCTTGCTAAGGCTGTCTTTTCCATATGGTACATACAGAGCCATGTCATCCTTTTTCATCTGTTTAACAAGTCCCTTATGGATGAACATTTAGGATATTTGCAAGTTTTGTCACACAGTGATGCAATGGGCATTCTGGTTCAGATATTCTTGTATACTGTTTCTGGAAGCAAAATTCCTAATTTGTAGCTTTTTCTTTTTAATAAATGCTGCCAAATTATATCCCATCTGTATTTAGTTTGAATTAAAACTAGTTCAAGCCATCTGATGCCAGGTAGCACGAAGTCTGTCACTTTTCTCCTGGGGCCCCTTTCTTGCCCAAGATCCCATGAGTTCTACTAATCCAGTGAGAACAGTTCTCTTTTCAGAGAGAAAACTGGAAGATTTGGTCAGGCTTCTAGCAGGACCCATTTGGGTTCTCTTTTCCCCATCACTACTGTTATTAGGTCATTTTCTTATAACAGAATGCCTGAAACTGGGCAATTTATAAGAAAAGGAATTTATTTTTTACAGTTATAGCGGCTGAGGAGTCCAAGCTCAAGGGTCCACACCTAGTGATAGCCTTCTTGCTATGGGGGAGTCTCTGAAGAATCCCAATGTGGCACAGGGCATCACTTGGCAAGACAGCTAAGTATGCTCACTCAGGTCTCTCTTTCTCTTCATATGAAGCCACCAGACCCACTCCCATGATAATCTATTAATTTGTGAATGGATTGATTCATTCTTTTTTTTTATTTTGAGTTGGAGTCTCACTCTGTCACCCAGACTGGAGTGCAGTGGCCGCTCCCTGCTAGGCTCCGGCGATCCTTCCGCCTCAGCCTTCCAAGTAGCTGGAACTACAGGCACATGCTACCACGCCCGGCTAATTTTCTGATTTATTGTAGAGATGAGGTCTTGCCAAGTTGTCCAGGCAGGTCTCGAACCCACGGGCTCAGGCAGTCCACTCACCTCAGCCTCCCAAAGCGCAGGATTACAGGCTGAGTCACCGAGCCCAGCTAATTCATTCTTGAGGGCAGAGGTCTCATGAGTCAATCACCTCTTAAAAGACCCCACCTCTTGGTACTGTCACATTATTGGGGATTAAACTATAATATGAATTTTGGAGGGAACAAACATTCAAACCATAGCAGCTACCATATATTATCATTGCTGAAAAGAAGTGCCTGTGCAATGCAATATATCCCTGTCCATTGCTGCATCGATCTTCCCACCTGGGAGATAAACCTGATGGGCCCCAGCATTTCTTCTGAGGAGATATTTCTACCTCCTCAGTGATACTTATGGCCAAGGGTATAATCAACCTGAGTTCTCAGGGATACTATTCTTTGTTTTGCACTCAGGGTGACAGTCATTGTTTCCACGAGGTGTGTTCTCCATGCTAGTGCAGCTGGATTGGGGGTACTTCCCCCCACTGTCATGGACCTTTTCCTGTGCCTCATCCACCCTCTTCCCATACCACCAGAGTCTCATATAATAAACCCATTAGCAATTCATTGCCAACTTCTCCCAAGGAAAGTTCTTCAGAGACCATTGATGTGCTTTCTCACTTGAACCACTTCTACCCAGTGCAGAAATCCCAGGCCTGGAACCAGGCCATGCTCTGGACACAAGGCCATGCTCTGGTGTCTTAGTCTACTTGTGCTGCAATAACAGAATACCACAGACTGGGTCATTTATAATGGACAGAACTTTATTTATCACAGTTCTGGAGGCTGGGAAGTCCAAGATCGAGGAACCAGAATCTGGTGAGGGCCTTCTGGCTGCATCATCTCATAGCAGAAGGCAGAAGGGCAAGAGAGAGCAAACTGTTATAATCTGCAGGGGACCAGCCCCTGCAAAGAGAATTAGGAGGTCCCTTGGAAGATGTGGCAGCGTTGGTGAATATTCTGGGAGAATAGAAGGGAAGAAAGAGACTGGACTCTGTCTAGTGCAGAAGCCGATTCTATAGTAGGGATAGATATTGAAAGAAAGATGGAGGGATAGATATAAAGAGAAAGAAAGAAAGTGGACAACTGTTCAGTGAAATGAGCAGAAGCTGTTTATTGGGAACAAACGTGAGTCTTTTATCCCAAATTTTCACATGTTAAATCACAAGACTTTCACGTGGGCACAAAGCCAGGTAGGTGAGGGGCGTCCCCCACCCACCAGGCGTTTCCTTAGGAATGAGGAAGGACAATCCCAATCAAATCACAAGAGTTTTACGTGAACACAAAGCCAGGTGGGGGGGGCATCCCTGCCCACCAGGCGTTTTCCCCAAGCATGAGGAGGGATAATCCCAAAATTATCTCACTGTTCCTTATGCTTGGTTTATGTTCCTCAAAAGCAATACAACAGTTTTAATATCATAAAATCCTAATAATCAATAACTTCTAAAACTTATGCATACCCAATACCTAATGACTGACTTAAATCCTAATACCTTTCTATTCTGTGCTAACTTTACCTGTACTATAAAAAACTCTTAATTATAGGTCAGACCAGTTCCTAAAGAATGTGGCCCAGTCCAAAGATCACGCAGGGCCGTTTCCAGGAACAATTGATTATGATCTCTTAACAAAATGGCTATTCTAAAATCCTATGTATCTATCTTAATTTCTATAAAAGTTTCTAATTCCTAATCCTGATATATAAGACTGATCATCAGCAATAAAGCTTCTAAAATAAAACCCAAATACAAACTGTAATTGTACTAAAGCCAAAATCACAATTAGTAGAAAGTGAGAACAATGAAATTTCAAAAGTTAGCTGTATTCTTATAAAACTTTAAAGTATCATGTTTGATCATGCTTGGACTAACATAATTCCCTGACATAGCATGACCTATTCTAAAATACTTTCTATGAATAAAATAAATTCAGTTTCTATTGTAAGTAGAAAAAACTTACACTAATTGTAACTAAAGAACCGTATTAAAAGAATGCATCCCAGCCCAAAATGGACGCTGGGCCCTTAGGAATGTGGCCCAGCCCAAAGTTCATGTGGGCCATTTCTGGTAACCCTAGATAACCATCTAAAGCTGGAAACAGCTCTCTAAATGTATATACTAATTCTACAAATATATTTTTAAATCTTATAAAGAAGCTTGTATCACATATAAGGGCCCCAGATGTGATCTGAGTTTGAACTGTGTTAAGTTTAAAGCCGAAACCGCAGTCTGTGAGAAACGGGAACAATGGATCCCTAGAGTCAGCCATGCCCATCATATTCTCAGAACTTCATGCTTAGATCGTCAAAATCCCTGCCGTGTGTAATGCTAAACAACAAGGAAAGGAGGAGGGAATGGGCCTTCAGCTCCTGAACCAGCCTGGTGGTCTCAAGGTCCGCAGCCCGCCTGGATCCCTAACGCTCAGGCAGGCCTCCATGGCTGGCTCCCAACAATAATCAGCATTAATTACTTCATGAAGCTGGGCTTGGTGGCTCAGCCTGCAATCCCGCGCTTTGGGAAGCTGAGGTGAGTGGATTGTCTGAGCCTGCAGGTTCGAGACCCGCCTGGGCAACTTGACGAGACCTCATCTCTACAAAAAAATCAAAAAATTAGCTGGGTGTGGTAGTGCGTGCCCGTAGTTCCAGCTACTTGGAAGGCTGAGGCGGAAGGATCCCTGGAGCCCAGCAGGTCGAGGCTGCGGTGGCTGGGAGCGTGCCACTGCCCTCCAGCCTGCATGACGGAGTGAGACTCCAACACATACACACACACACACACACACACACAATTATCATGAAGGTAGAGCCCTCATTACCTAAATACCTCCCTTTAGGTCCCATCTCCCAACACTGTTGAATTGGCGATTAAGTTTCCAACAAATGCTTTTGGGGGCACATATTCAAACCATAGCCCAGGGAACACAGACAAAACAGAGAGCACATATTCTGCTCTCAGAATGCTTCCATTCTTTGGGGGAGTGGGACAGGTAATCAGGTAATAAATACTAAGCAAGATAATAGAGTCATCCCTCAGTATCTGTGGGGGATTAGGTCTAGAACTCCCATGGATACCAAAATCCACACACGTTCAAATTTCACAGTCAGTCCTCAGAACACACATATTTGAAAATCAGCCCGCATGTCCAAGGATTTCACATCTGTGAGCACCATATCCCTGTGTGGTTGCAGATACAGAACCTGCAGTTATGGAGAACTGCCTGTGTTTATTGAAAAAAATCCACATATAAGTGACCCTCGAAGTTCAGACTTGTGTTGTGCAAGGGTGAACTTCTGACACTGGATAATGATAAATGCTCTTAGTAAAAGCTCTTTTGTCTTGAGGTGGTAGAGAGTGGCTGTCTAGACTTTTTTCTGTTGGGAATCAGGAAAAGCCTGACTGGAGGCCTCAGTGGAGCCCACCAGGTAAAGATGTGGGTACAGCACACAAAGACCCAAGATGGAGGCCAGTGCAACCTCCATCTGATAGAGTAGAGTGACCAAAGAAGAGTGGTGTGAGATGGTTTCTGAGATAGAGCATACCCGTTACCCCCAGGACAATGACCTCTAAAGCATCTTCCAGCTTCGGCATTCTGAAATCCTAAATCAAGGTTTAAGAGGCACTTTATGCCAAATATGCTGCTATAATTTGACAATCTAGATGTGACTTTTGACTTTGAATGTTCTTATGTTCATAATCATCATGACCAGAAAAAAAAATTTTCTGACTTTATAGCTGTACCTTTTCTTTCTTTCTTTTTTTTTTTTTTTTTTTTT
>NW_007258459.1:527172-566154 GCF_000164805.1 Carlito syrichta | reverse complement strand
AGTAGCCGGAAATACAGGCATGCACTACCACGCCCAGCTGATTTTTTGATTTATTGTAGAGATGAGGTCTCGCTGCCCAGGCGGGTCTCGAACCTGTGGGCTCAGGCAATCCACTCACCTCAGCCTCCCAAAGGCATGGGATTACAGGCTGAGCCACCGAGCCCAGCTTAGCTGTACCTTTTCATACTGTATGTCTCATCTCAATATTATCTTAAAATAGCCCAAGTTTGTTAAAAGACTATTCCCAAGTGAAGATAAACATAATTTACTGGCAAATATCTACATTAACATTTAGCATATAAATGAAGCCAAGAGGTCAGGAAATTAAAAACTCCTTCATAGTTTTTACAGAAACTATGCCTGCCCCAGATCAGTGATGAGTACCAGAGAGAAAGGCTAATTTTCCCTATTGATGCTTCTTTTGCTTTAAACCGTCCCTTCTGCTGTGATCCCCAAGGCAACAAATGAAGCCATTGTGAAGTCTTTTCTGGTCTTCTCAATGAGCAATAATACATTTTTAAGACAATAAATTTGTTCATAGTATAGTTGATTACATTCATTTATGAAAATGAATAAAAACAGCAAATCGAATTTTTTTCTGTCCGGTTACATTAAGACATTCATCAGAGCCACAACAGAAAGTGCAGTAGACCTGGAATCCAGAAATCTGGAGTTGAGCCCAGCTCTTCTAACAACAAGCTGTGTGGCCTTGTGAAAATGACATTATCTCTCTAAGCCTTATTTTTTTTAAATTTGTATGTACATAAGGGAAAGCAATACTGCCCAGTGTACTTGAGCTCAGAGGATTGTTGAGGGTGAAGCGGGTATCTTGGATGCTTCCAAGGTGTTGGTAAGTTTCCAGTTCTTAAGCTAGGTTGGTATATATGCGTTTGTCATATTATTCATCAATAAATTTTTCATACACATTTTATATATTCGTGATATGTATCATATATTTCACAACAAGTTTCTAAAGCAGTCAAATACCTGTTGACATACTCAACAAAAAGTAAATATAGTATGAGTTTTCCTCTGGACCTCCTAGATAAAACCTAGATAGAAGAAAAATCATGTTTCCCCTCAAATGAAAACATATTCTTTAAAAAAAAATAGTTCAATTGAAAGAGTAATCAGTGAAATGTTTGTCTAAGACAAAGGGCATATCATGCTCTGCATAGCTCCCTTCTACCCTGACCCTCCAGTCCCCCTCTTTGGAAGTTTTTTTAGATCTGTCTCCAGAAATAGTCTAGAAAGACAGAGACAAGCCAGGCTCGGTGGCTTAACCTGTAATCCCACGCCTTTGGGAGGCTGAGGTGAGTGGATTGCCTGAGCCCGTGGGTTCGAGACTCACCTGGGCAACTTGGCGAGACCTCATCTCTACAATAAAAAATCAAAAATTAGCCGGGCATGGTAGCGCGCGCCTGTAGTTCCAGCTACTTGGAAGGCGGAGGCGGAAGGATCGCCGGACCCCAGCAGGTTGAGGCTGCGGTGGCTGGGAGCAGCCACTGCACTCCAGTCTGGGTGACAGAGTGAGACTCCAACTAAAAAAAAAAAAAAAAAAAAAGACAGAGACAGAGAGTGTCTTAAAAGCAGTAGGAGAAACGTATAGAAGCATGCACATGTGTGTACCACTGTTTTACATGAACAAAAGTATGCTATACAGGCTCTCTGTGCTTTGCGTTTTTTAATTTATCTTAGAACCTTTCATCTTAGCCTATGGATTTAACACCGTTGCATTTGGTGTTTGTGAAGCTCATTGGAGCAGTGTGGAGAATGGGAAGGGCTATAGAGTGGGTGTGGGGGAGCCAGATTTGAGGCTAATACCATGCTGCAGTGACCACCCACCACAGGTGGTCATCCATTGCGCAGTAGCTGGTGTCCACACAGAGTGGAAATCACCACCATCTAGGGGCAGATTCCATGTGCCCGGTACTGAGCTGGCTCAGCCCTCAAGGCAAGTGCTCCCTCAAGGCAGGAGACTAAAGTGTCAAGAGGTTACGTGCTCACCCAGTTAGTAAGTGCTTGTTCGACTCACCACCCCTTTTTATTCGGTTCCAGAAATTGAGCCCTTCAGACACTGGCCAGGTGGTGGCCTGGCTCATTACAGTGGTGAAAACTGGATTTGGCAATTCCCACATTATCCTCTGTCAAGATTCAATAGAACTCAAGGAAATTCTATTGATGCTGTTGAAGATAAGCTGCTAATATCAAATATCCTTAGACCTGTTAAGAGCTCTTTTCCATTTTAGATTTACTACAATCATGCATCATTTGATGATATTCTGAGAAATGTCTCTTTGTATGAACATCATAGAGTATACTTCCACAAACCTGAATGGTACAGCCTACTACACACCCAGGCTATATGGTATAGCCTATTCCTCCTAGGCCACAAACCGTACAGCATGTGACTATACTGAATACTGTAGGCAATTATAACAATGGTAAATATTTGTGTACCTAAACATAGAAAAAGTGCAATAAAAAATATGATAGAAAAGATTTTGAAATGGCATACTTGTATAGGGCATTGACCATAAATGGAGCTTACAGGACTGAAAGTTGCTCTAGTGAGTCCATGAGTGGTAAGTGAATGTGACAGCCTAGGATATCACCATACACTACTGTAGACTCTATAGACACTGTACACTTAGGCTACACAATTTATTAAAAATATTTTTCTTTCTTCGATAATACATTAACTTAGCCTACTGTAGCATTTTCATTTTATATATGTCTTAATTTTTTTAACTTTTTGATTTGTAATAACACAACTTAAAACACAAACATATTGTACAGCTGTACAAAAATATGTCTTTTATTTTGATTCTTTTTTTGTTGTTGTTGTTGTTGTTTTTTGAGTTGGAGTCTCACTCTGTCGCACAGACTGGAGTGCAGTGGCCGCTCCCGGCCACCGCAGCCTCGACCCGCTGGGCTCTGGTGATCCTTCCGCCTCAGCCTTCCGAGTAGCCGGAATTACAGGCATGCGCTACCATGCCCGGCTGATTTTTTGATTTATTGCAGAGATGAAGTCTCGCCAAGTTGCCCAGGCAGGTCTTGAATGTGCGGGCTCAGGCAGTCCACTCACCTCAGCATCCCAAGGCGCGGAATTACAGGCTGAGCCACTGAGCCCAGCTTATTTGGATTCTATGAGCCTTTTTTGTTAAAAACAAATACAAACACACACATTAGCCTAGGCCTACACAGGGTCCCATTGGAAGGTATTCAAGGACAATTATACCCATGGAGCTGTTATCTCTGGTGATAACAATGCCTTCTTCTGGAATACCTCCTGAAGGACCTACCTAAAGTTGTTTAGTGTTCACTATGTTTTTTCCTAATTAGAAGGAGTACAATCTAAAATAAGGACTAAAAGTATAGTGAAATCAAGATGTCAGCTAGAAATTTATTTTAAGATTTTAAAAAGAAAAGTCTAGTGAATACATAAAGCAGTAACATAGTCATTCACCATCATTATCACGTATTAGGTCCTTGCACATAACTTAATGTGCTATACTTTTTACAACTGGCAGTGCAGCAGGCTTGTTTATACCTGAGTCACCACAAACACATGAGTAACATGTTGCATTATGACATTACGATGTCACTAGGCGACAGCAATTTTTTAACTCCATTATATTCTTATGAAGTCAGTTGTATATACAGCCTATTGTTGGCTGAAACGTCATTATGTGGTACATGACTATATTTTCCTTGGACTTCTGCATGTTCTCCTGCAGTCACTTGGTGGGTTTTTAGGATTGCTTTCTGCTTGTCTGAATAAAGGGCAAGTCCAAGGCCCGCTGCCCACTGTCTGCTCTGAATCTCCCTCTCTTCCCTGCAGGTCCGAGTGATGATGGACCTTTGCAACAGCACCAAGGGCATCTGCCTGACAGGTAGGCTGGCCAGCCACTGACGGGACCCGTTCACGCAGTGAACAGGACCGCTAGCCAGACAGTCAGTGGCAGAATGAACACCTAGGAGAGCTTTATGTCATAAAAACACATGTTGGTTTACTTTTACCAGATGTTTTTAATGAGCTGAAGACCAATTGTAATATAATTATTAAAAATAATATTTTCGGCATTGCCATAGAAATATAGCCATGGAAAACAACAAGAACTTGGGTAATTAGAAACATGTGGTACTTTGAACTAGAGCCACAGATGTTTTCTTTATTCACATTAGTTTTAAGAAGAGAAAAGAAAGAAGGGAATAGATCTTGCTAAATGGTAGATTTCTTTTATCAGCAGTAATTATTTCCCTACATGTATTTCCATACATGTTACGGTCACACTCTCCCAGCAGGGCCTCCAAAATGTTAGATCAGGCCTGCTGGGGGTGTGGGTGTCTGGGGTGCGATCTGATGACGCATGAGAGATGCAAAGAATTGCACAGAAGTTAGATTAGAAAACACAGTTTATTTAAAGTAAATTAGAGAGAGAAAAAGAAGACTCACCTCCCCGAGGTGGGGGAGGGGGCCAAAGCCAGGTAGCATGGCAATAGCCATAGCTCAAAGAGCACATGGCCATACCAGAGTCTAGCAAGGCACTGGCAAATGGCTGCTTGTGGCTGAATCCTTTTAATCATTCCTCTAGATGGGGGAAGATCATTAAGGTGATTCTGGGGGGTGGTCTGCTCTACATCATCACAAAGGGGCAGGTAAGTGCAGGCACTGATGTCAGTTGATGGACAGCAGGCAGATGGGTGGGTCAGTCACATGAGTGCTGCCATGATGGGGTCTGTCTGTGTCATGTAGGTCACAAAGGGCTGATTGGGTTAAACTTGGGGGTTTAGGCTCACAGGGGCTTTTCCTGCAAGAGGTTTGTTAGACATTTGCAATCCAAAAACTCCTTGACCAAAGGTGGTATTATCATTTCTATGGCTTTGACCTTCCCTTTGACAAGGAACTTAAAAGTTTACTATAGATTATTATGCTAAATCATGAATTGAAAGGTTGGGCTGTCCTGGTCTTGCATCTGATGGAGATTTGCCAAGGGGGTGAGATAGGCTACCTGCTTGACCTGCAGTAGAATGTCTCAATGCTTTCTAATGGTTATGCTGAGTCAAAAAGACTAAACTAAGAATAAGCTGTTTCTTCTAAGTTTCTATAGGTACCTCCTTTCAGTACATATAACTTGAACAGGAAGCTGTGAAAGCAAACTGCTAAGTAGAGCAGAAAACACTTTTTATGAAGGGTCCTCTATGTGGTGTGTACCAAATGTTAGGTGGGACTGGGGGCTGATCACACCCACTTGATGGATCAAAGACACCTAGAAAGAAGGAAAGGAGCTAACCCGGAGGCACATCAAACCTTGAGACAAAGAACGGCTGATGACTGGGAATCAGAGGAGGGGCATGGTTTTGAGACAATATTCATGCCTGAGTCAGACAGAGTCCAGTATCTCTGCTGAGGGGAGGGCTGTCTGCCTCCACCTTCAGAAAGTGGGGGCAAACGACACCACAGGCCCCAGTTTTGAAATTTGTATTATTTTTGTTGTATTATTGCTTTTTAAAAATTTTTTAGTAATGTTTGATCCCCAGTTGGTTGAATCTGCCAACGCAAAACTTACATTTCTAGATGCCCGACTGTGTCTCCTGGAATGTTAGATAGCTCCCTTGGACTTTAAGACATAACAACCCATCTTTGAAGTCATCTGAAGCTTTTGTTGGACCTCTCAGTTTATAGCCCCAGGCTCTGGGGAGGCCTTTTTAGAGCCTCACAGGGTTGAGAAACCCTGCATGGTATATGTCAAGTTGTAAGAAACCTGACCTTTTTCTGCAATATTCTCTCCAGTTCCTCTCATTACCTGCTATGCGTTAGGAGTACAATGTGATTTTGTTGAATGAATAACCTGTGGTTTATGTAAGTGAACAGAAAGGATGTGCTAGTAAGACAGAAGCTTCCCTCAGGATCCTCAAATTTAAGTCTGACTCTCATTCACTTATTTTGGCCTCAGAGAGAAAAACTATAATCCTATAGCTTCTTGGGAAATGCTAATAGAATGGCTCAAGTCATATTTCGCCCTTTACAGAAAATTAAATGTCTTCAGAACAACTTGGTCCTTTATTCTGAAACTCTTATAGCTTAAGCATCTTTCTTCCATCTCTGGAAGTCCCTTTTCAGAGTTATATGTGACAGTAATGAGTGCTAGAGAAATGGATGGATAGAATTACAGGCACAAAAGCCTGTTGAGAGGCACAGGAAAAGCTTCTTCCTTTTTTATTTTTGTAGTGATAGGCCTGAGAGCCAGGTTGTACAGTGAATGCGTGGGATGGAGCTATTGAGACCACTTAGGGGAGGTTGGCAGGGAGCAGGGGATTGCAGCCACACTGGAAATGAGTTGAGCAGTTTTTCTTTGCCACCTCAAAACGCTTTTCAAAAGCCAGCACCTTCTCCTTCCACACCAGCTTGAAACTGGGCCGCCTTTTATACAGAAAGTTCTCCAATTATAATTCTGTGTGAAAAGCACAAGTTGCAAAGCAAAAAGATGTCTAGGGAGAGCTCATGAGGCCTGGCATGGGGGCAGGGCAAGGGGCAGAAGAGTGAGTGACAGGACCCAGGACTGAACTGGGCAACTTCAGGGGATGGGCAGAGAGCCTTGGTCCAGAGCTCTAAGAGGATGATGTGACAGAAGGTTTGCCAGAGCACAACCTGGGTTTGGGTCCTGGGAATAAGATCCAGTTGTACAATGAGTTCATCTTTGAAAAAATAGGCATCTGTAACTTGAGGCAAGTCCAGCTGTGACCACAAAACTCTGTTCCTGTTCCTTTTCCTTGACTCAGCTGTGGTTGCTATGGTGATCTGGACAGATGCTGTATCATTTTGTGCAGCTTGTGACATCTCAGGTGAATAGTGAGGGTAATTCCTCAGCTAGAGTGGTTGAATGTTTTTGCTAGTACAATTCATCAAACAACATCTGGTTTTCTGTGTGCATCTTACTCCTAAGCCCAGATTTTCTTGGGACCCCAGGAACTTATCTTCTGAAGAGGG
Source organism: Carlito syrichta (assembly GCF_000164805.1). Classification (NCBI taxonomy): domain Eukaryota; kingdom Metazoa; phylum Chordata; class Mammalia; order Primates; family Tarsiidae; genus Carlito; species Carlito syrichta. The sequence continues at coordinate 559,160 of NW_007258459.1, read as the reverse complement.
GGATTCTTGAAGAAGGCATGTTCTTGGGTTATTCTTCACTTACTGCATCCTCTTCATATGGGTTTGTTGGAAAACACGTAAAGCATCACAATGCTGAATGGCTTTGGGGGCAGAGGATTTCAGATCCACAGTGCCCATCCTCCTCGCAGCCAAGTAACACCAACCCAGTGATGGCATGACTCTCTCATTCCATACCTAGGTAAACACCATCACAGCTGCTGCTGAGCATGGTCTCATGTCCTTCTTTTCTGTGTTCCAGAAAGCCACCACTGGTTGGCTGCAGTTGCCACTTCTCTCTGCAGGCTGATGTGTTTTTACTGTGCATGGCATCCACAGACCTCAAGTTTACATAACTAGGGGCATTGTGGGCCAATTTTAGATTTCAAGGAGAAAAAAATATTTAAGTGGCTCAGTCCTTATCAAGCACCTACACTTTTCTAATCAGTTTCTGGTTAGGCATGTGGGGTATAGGTAGCCAGAGTGAGGCTACATAATTTGCAGGGTCCAGAGAAAATGAAAATATAGGGTTTCTTGTCCCGGAAAAATCAGGAAAAAGGCTTTTTCCTCTCCTCTGTGGTCTCGGTCTGCTATGGTGGGAGTTTTTATTTGCTATTTAATGTCATTATTCCCCAAGCCGGAATACTCGTGGAGCAAGTACCGACCCTCACAGGTACCAGGTGGCCTGCCCTGTGACACGGACGTGCAGGACACCACCTAGCCTTACTTTCTCTGCACGTGTGTCCAGGCCCCCACCAGGGTGGAAGGGGGTAGCAGTTACTGATGGGGTAGGGAGTGCAGAGGATGTATTGTAGGGCAAGGGAGCAAGCGGCAGCCAACCTGTCCTGGAGAGACAGTGAGAGGCAGAACACCCAAGTCCTCAATGTGTGCTCCATGGGCCTATCAGACTTCATTTACAAAACACAAGTTCAAAAACAAGGTTATTAAGAATTTCTAGATGATGACAACAGAGCAATAAACCTAAGCCTGGCCCCCTTCCAAGGTGGAGTCCTGTGCACCTGCCCCTGGGACAAACACAGGACACCAGCCCTGTTAATGTGTTCATATTCACATGAACATGGATGTCCTCTGGGTTTGGTATTCAAGAAGATGAGGAGCTGGAGAAACATCTTGAGCATCAGTTTCCTAAATACCCAGTTGGCACACATAATGACATTTGACATTATTTGACATGTTTGGGCTTCTTCCAGTATCAAGGGCCCTTGAGAGCCAGGCTGGCTTCCTGAGAGGACACTAGGATATCCTGCTGTTACTATAACTCTCTATACTTCAGAACGTTTTATGTCTGCCTTGACTTCTGAGCTCTTGTGGGCTGTTTGTCCTCCTTTCTCTTCTGAAATCCTCTCTCCTTCAGCTTCGGATCACTAGACCCACTGGATTGCCTCCTGAGTATGTATGCTGATGACTCACTCCTTCCGGTGCCTGTTCTCTCACTCGCCTTCCTCCAGATGGGGGTGGCGCTCTACCTCCAACATCCCAAAATCTAGCCCAGCCTTTTTAATCTTGCCTTGTGAGACTTCAGGCTCTGAACTTTTTAGGGCCAAAGACCCTCTTAAGGATCTGCTGACAATGACCGATTCTTTTCCCAGAAAACTTTCACGTCACACCAGGGGGCCCATGACCTCTACATCCCAGTATCCAGTGGTGCCTGGTAAAAATGCTGGTTCCTAGGCCCCACTGTAAATCCAAACTGGATTCGAATCTTCAGATGGGACCCAGGTATCTGCATTTTAACAGGAATTGCGAGTGATTCTATGGATTCCTGTGATAGGACTCTAGCCATAGGGTGTTAGTGGTGCTCTTTCAGGAAATCTTAATCTCACCCTAACACTTCTAAACACTTCACCCTTGGCCATGGCTAATGTGTCCTAAATATACAGCTTCAGCCGGAAGCCTCACCAGTATTCCCGCTTCATGGACATGGTTATGCGACTCTCCTGGAAACTCTTGAAACCTACCATATACAGTCAAGTCTTGTGTCTTACAGTCAAAGCATCTTTCTCCAATCTGTGCATCTGAATTTGGCGCCATCTGTAGTCGGGAATGATGATTGAGTTCCTCTGACCTCTGTTAACAGTTCACATCACCCCTTTCCAGTACACGTACACCATCTGGTGGTAGTGTCATGTAGCCACAGGTTGTACTGATTCTAGAGAATGTGATGCCATTTTCAGCAAATCAGTGTTGCCCAAAGTAGGTCTGTATGTATTGCAAGCGTACCCTCAAGCACCTATTTCTCCCAAAAGTCTCCATGCCTGTCAAAATAGCCACTGTCCATCAGTATCTTAGGCCCCTAGTTATCTGAAAGGCTTCCTCCTTTTTCTCCTACCCAACCAGACAGAATCTTACTCATTCTGTTGAAATACCTCTAGAAATTCTTGCTTTCTCTACAACTCTACAGTCACCACATTTATCCACTACCTTGTCACAGATTATAATGGCAAAGATCCTCTGGGAATTTTCTCTGCCAACTCTCTCTCTCTCTCCCTGTGTGTGTGTGTGTGTGTGTGTGTGTCGTCCCTGTCTCTGTGTCACACTCTCTCATCTCATTCCACATAGTTCTATTCAACTTCCAGCTACAAAAAGTATCTCAAACCCACCCTGCTCTCACAGCATCATCTCTCTGCCTAAGAATCTTCCACAGCTCCCTCCTGCCTCACAGATATGGTCTACACTTCTTGGTATTCAAGTGCTTCTGTCAATAGCCCTACCTAAGTCCTTATTCAGCCTCATCTCTACATACTCCAGCTCGGCCAATCTGCTTCCTTCCTCCCACTGTTCCTTTTTTTTTTTTTTTTGGAGTGGGAGTCTCACTCTGTCGCCCAGACTGGAGTGCAGTGGCCGCTCCCGGCCACTGCAGCCTCGACCTGCTGGGCTCCGGCGATCCTTCCACCTCAGCCTTCCGAGTAGCTGGAACTACTCGTGCACGCTACCATGGCCGGCTAATTTTTGATTTATTGTAGAGATGAGGTCTTGCCAAGTTGCCCAGGCGGGTCTCGAACCAGCGGGCTCAGGCAATCCACTCACCTCAGCCCCACTGTTTCTTGCAAGTCCTCCCTCTGCACCTTTGCTCATGCTGCTCCCTTGTATGGAATGCCCAGGCTTCATGATGCTATGTTAGGTCCATCATTTCTTCAGTGACCTGGCTCCAGGCTCACCTTTTTGGGAAGCCTTCTCTGACTGCCATGGGCCCACACTTCCCCCATAACCCTTCGAGGGGATGGCTGCTGCTCTTTCATATTGCACTGTGGTTTCAAAGAGTCCGCCTTCCTACGTAGACTCTGAACACAACAGACACAGGAACTGAAATTTCTTGGTAGAGTTTAGTGCAATGTAGTAAGTGCTTAGTAAATGCTTGTTTTCTGAGTAGTCACAGGCCTGGATTTAAGGAAAGATCTTGCCAATCTAACACTGGTAATCCATGTATATGGTCTAGAGAAATAAAAAGCACTCAACTGCTCATGTTGCAATCTCATTAGCTTGTCTGAATGCTAGAATAATTGACCATAAGACACTCCTATTTATGGGGGCAAAATTTTTTTGTTAGGTTATGTGTAAATAATTTGTCCAAACCCCTTGATCCTCTGGGAATTACATACTAAGGAAGATATCTGTTACCTGATCTGAGTCCTCAATTTTTCTCAGGCTATTTCGGGCAGCAAAATGGAGATCCAGTGACCCAGCATCTGCTCCCAATCCCCCTTTGTGTCCAGAAGAGACACGCTGTCTGGGTGAGAGCACTTGGATTGCTCTTGTGACAGTCCTGCAATGACAGCATTGCTGTTTGCTGACAGCTTGTGCTAGGCTGCACTGGTGCCCACCTACATTCTCACTGACCCTCAGTTTGGTTTACTGCTTAAGAGACGACTAATTTAGGATCTATAGTGAAGTCAGTTCAGAAATTATTCTTGGTCCATTGAAACTTAAGCAAAAGTGTCTGATTGGCAAATGGGTCTTTGTCAAACTATTTTTAAGATCTTGTGGACAAAGATGATAAGTTCTAAATAGAAGGCATGGGGGTCAGTTCTTCGGCGTCAGTGGATGAGTAGGACATTTAAAGAGAGGAGTTGGTTGTTTGTTTTCTGGGCTGTGGTGCTGATTTTTCTTTCTTCCATCCCTGGTTTCTCATCTAAACGTCTTTTTCTGTTGTAGGACCGCCTGGACCAGCAGGTAAGAGCCCAAGGAATTTTCTAGTTCAATGGGAGGCTTTGGGTGACTGGGTCCCCAGGATCCCTCAGATGGGTCAGAGGCAGGGAGGGGAAGAATCGGGAGGCAGCCCTGGCTATGTCTCCCCTCCATCCCTGTCCCTCATGCTTAAAGACCTGCCATCATATATCCCCACCTGACACTCCAGATAGAGAAGCAAGGAAGAAGCAGGAGAGGATGTTTACAAGGCATTGATGCCTACCCTGTTGCATTGGCTAAAGAAAGTCACAGTGACTTCAGTGAAGATGTATTTTCTAATGGTCCTGTTTCCATGTTTTGATGCAGGCTCTCCAGGAGCTGATGGGTTACCAGGACACAATGGATCAGATGGACAGCCTGGCCCCCAGGGCCCAAAAGGCGAAAAAGGAGCAAATGGCAAAAGAGGAAAAATGGGTATTTTGGCAACCCTTCTAATTAATTTCTGTGTTTCTTGTCTCCATGATTGCATTTTGGATGGGCTTAAGGTGCGTGCAGAAGGGATAAGATGTTTCATCTCTGCACTGAAGGGCTAGTTTAAGTCTTACCTGGAAGCTATTGTGTTCTGTGATGCCAAGGACATTCTCTTTGGTCCAGCTCTGACAGATGTTTGTCAGAGGCCATCTCCTAGGATCTGATTCCCTTCCTTCTACTTGCCCTCATGTAGACAAAAGGTGGAAGGAGCAGGAGCAGGAGCCGTTAGCCCTGGGAGGGGACTCAATGGGCCTTGTGACAGTTGTAGGTGCTGACGCATTCATTCCCCCGAGATCCACCTCCTTCTTTGCTCTCTACTGCCTTTTCCTGCCCAGCAAATCCATGTCTGGTTGAAAATCAACAGACTGATGTAAGGCTGGTAAGGCTTTTCCTGGCTAGAGGAATGGCACAAACTGCTTGAGGGAAAGGCCACATCCAGGCCTTCCCAAGGCTGGCACTAGGTCAAGGAGTCTCCTCTTCAGGGGTCACAGGATGAGTACACTGCTGTGGCTGGCATCTCAGGGGTAATTCCTCTGCCTTGTGAACGGGTCCTTGCTGCCACCAGAGCAAAGTCCTGGAAGCACCAAGGTGTCAGCTGTGTCCAGGAAGCAGTGAGAAGCAGGCACTGGTGAGTGCAGGTCCTGGTGGGATGCTGGGGCACGAGAGGCAGATTATGAAGGGCTCTGAGCACCAATCCTGGGGAGCCATGGAGAAGGACAGGGCAGAGCCCCCTGAAGGAAGCTGGCACATGGCGTGGTGGAGGGTGCAGGGGGTGAAAGAGTACTCAGAGGCTTCTAAGAAGGTCTGGCTCCTAGCCACCAGTCAAGGCCACTGCTGAGAGGTAGTGAGAGGTTGCTTTTAGCTGGAGACTCCATCATGCCTTCTTCTTTTCTTTTTTTTTTGAGTTGGAGTCTCACTCTGTCGCCCAGACTGGAGTGCAGTGGCTGCTCCCGGCCACCGCAGCCTCGACCTGCTGGGCTCCGGCGATCCTTCCGCCTCAGCATTCCGAGTAGCTGGAACTACAGGCGCGCGCTACCACACCCGGCTGATTTTTTGATTTATTATAGAGATGAGGTCTCGCTGCCCAGGTGGGTCTCAAACCCGCAGGCTCAGGCAATCCACTCACCTCAGCCTCCCAAAGGAACGGGATTTCAGGCTGAGCCACCGAGCCCGGCTCGCCTTCTTATTTTCAACTTCTTGGCTCTGCTACCCAAACTTACCTGGACAAGCCCTAGGTTAGAAGAAATACTAAAAATTCTTCCAGATAGCAGTTACCCTTCTGCCACCTCTGCTCTTACTCCCATTAGCAATTTCAGTGAGGGCCAGTGGAGAGGAAGAAAATCGTCGAGCACCTCTGCCAGTTGGCAGTGCCCACCTGCTTATGTTCCCAGAGGGCAGCTTCGGTGAAAACAGGCACACACAGTCCATGCCAGCACAGTCCTCAGAAGGCCAGCAATTACCACTGGAATTACAGGGCAGCAACAGGATCATTCGTGTGGGATAATCATTATAATTATAAATGAGCATCAGCATAGAATGGTGATGACTGTCAGTGTGCAGACATTTGACTTATCCTGGGAAGACTCCAAAAATGTGACCTAGTCCTGAGGAGTCAGCAGTGAGTATGATGAAGACAGATTTTGGGGCAGGGGCAGCGTGGAGGGGACCATGCTAGAACTGGGCATGAGGCAAGCGGGAAAGGAGTGGTTCCAAAAAGGCTTCAGACAGATCCCTGGCCTGGAGGAGAGCTACTTAACATGTAGCCCTAGGGAGCACAGAAAAGAAAAAAGTTCCCTCATTTATAGAGCGCATGCTTGTGTGATAGGTGCCATCCTAGACACTGAAAATCCAGAAGTGGAAAGGCTGACAAAACCCCTGTCTTCATGAAGCTTGAAGTCTAGTTGGGAGAGACAGACAATGGATACGATAAATAAGTAGAATAGACGATCTGTTACATGGTGATAAGGGCTAAGGAGAAACTAGACCAGAGAGGGATAGGAAGCATATGTGGGGTTGGGGATGGTAATTTTGAACTAGGAGGCCGGGGAGACCTCCCTGAGAAGGGACTTTTGAGCCTACCTGGAGGAGTGAGACAGGGAGTTCCGGGTTATCTGGGAGAGAGCTCCGGGCAGAGTGCATAAGTTCAGGGCACCTGGACAGTGTGAGGAACACCAAGGAGTCCAGACAGACAGAGGCAGCCAGACAGAAAGAGAGAGAAGTTAACGTAGTCGAGTTGAGATCTGACAGGTAACCAGATCCAATCAGGTCAGATCCAATCCACTGGCCATTTTAAGAACCATGGTTTGTGCTCAGAGTGTGATGGGGAAGATTCAAAGCATAGCAGAATTCTGCCTGACATATCAATGAGAGATGGCCTGGCAGCTGTGCTGAGGGAGGAGGCCCAGCAGGGGACAGCAGCAGAGAGAGAGTGTTGAGTTCTGTTCATCAGTAGAGGGCCACCCCAACCCAAGGTTTCCGGGAGATCCTGTAAGAACTCTGGCAAAGAGGCAGACCCTCCTCTGCGGCAATCTCCCAGTGCGGAAGGTCTCCTAGGGATCGGCCACAATAGACCTAGAAGCCTCCACTAATATTGAGGATGGAGGTCTAGTCCCCCCAGCCCCAGGCCCCGGCAGGGAGTCCTTGTCCCAGCCGGCGGATGACAGAGACTAGCCCCCATTCTAGATATATAAACACAAAGGTTATTTGAAGAGCCTGACTCTGTGGGAAGAGGTTACTCAGACTCCAGAGCAAGAGACACACTGTCCCCATCACCCTGCAGAAAGCCCAAGGCTGTGTCTTACCGCTCCACCCACTCCTACCCAGCACTTGCAGGGACAGGGAGGAGAGGCCAGAAACCGCAGGGCCACAGAGGAATTTGAGCATCATGCTGAGAGCAATGAGATGTCCCAGAGAGCTTTCCAGTGGGAGAGAGTGACGTGGTCAGGTCTGCCTTTCTAAATACCACTGTGGCTGCTGTGTGGGGATCACATGAACCAGCACATGAGTGGGCAAGAGCAGAGGCAAGAGACCATCCAGGAGCTGCCTCTCCGTAGGAGCAGAAGGGATAGCGGGTGGGGCTGGAAAGACCACAGAGCTGAGTGGTATTTAGGGGTGAAATCAGCAGCGCCTGGTGGAGGAGACAGGAAGCTCCAAGGCTGACTCCAGGGTTTCTGTCCCGTGTGACTGGATGGATGGATGAGCTCTTCCTGCCTGAGATGGGGAGCCCTGCACCTGACTTAGGTTTAGGGAGACACTTGCGGGCTCAGCATGGGATGTGTGGAGTTAGAGATGCCTTGAGATGCTATGATTGGGGAGGAGCCTTGGTGATACAGGTCTGCAGTTTGAGGAGGCCTCACAGGTGGCAGTATACACTAGGGAGTCATGGAGGCACCTGGGCCTGTGGGCTTGAGTGTGGTCACTCAGGGAGAAAGCATGACAGGAGAAGAGGGGCTGGGGTCCAGCCCTGAGAGACCTCAACATCTAGGACCAAATAGAAGGGTTTGAGCTGGGGAATGGAGATTAAGCAGCCTAAGGAACAGCCAGAGAGGGTAGGGACATTCATCAACAAATATTTATTGAATAGATTTCAAGTACTAGTGAGGAAACAAAACAGATGCAGCCTCTGTTCTGAAGCTTTCCATCCTGGGTGGGGAGGCCAACATTAATAGTCAACAATCATATATATCTGCAATCTCAATGTGAGATACGTGTTTGAAGGAAAAGGACCAAGGTGCAATGAGATACGATGCTAGTGAAGGAGGGTAGGGAGGTTACATCTTAGCCCAGACGAGAAGGAGGAAAGTGCGGGAGAGAGCGGCCTGGGGGAGGATGGGGTGCCATGGCCATGTGAAGTTGGAGGCAGGGCTGGGCCCTTCTGGAAGCCTTTGGATAAGCAGCCAGCTCCTGGGAAGGTGCTGGAGGGCCTCTCGCAGGGATGCAACTTGCCAACCCAGGGCTGTGGAGAAGGAAGGGCCGTTATTCAAGCTGAGAGTTAAAGGATCACTCGCGGTCTGCCAGTGAGGGGTGTGGGAGGGGAGGTGTGGGCGTGCATTCCAGAAAGAGGGAACAACAAGTGTTGATTCCAGAAAAAAGAAAAAGGGACTGTGTTCCATAGGGATAGGGCCTCTGGGCAGGAGGCGCCCTCTAGTGACAATCTTTGGAGCAACGATACACAGCCCTTAACTGCCAGGTATCAACTCAGATGTTACCTCCTCTGTGAGCTCGTACCTGACCTCTGTGTCTAGCCTCCGCCCCGCCTACTCCATCACATCCCCTGCTCTCTTTCAAGATATTTACCCCTCCCTGAAATCATCCCGTGGTATCTATTACTCTCGTGCTGATGGTCTTGCTCTCCAGGTAGAACGTGGGTTTGTGTCTGTTCGTCTTGCTTAGTTCCTACCTCCAGTGCCTAGAGCAGACAGCAGAGGAGCTCAGTAAATTCATCACTGAAGCTGGGCTCAGTGGCTCAGGCTGTAATCCCACGCTTTGAGAGGCTGAGGTGAGTGGATTGCCTGAGCCCGCGGGTTCAAGACCCGCCTGGGCAACTTGGCAAGACCTCATCTCTACAATAAAAAAATCAGCCGGGCTTGGTAGCGCATGCCTGTAATTCTGGCTACTCGGAAGGCTGAGGCGGAAGGATCGCCGGAGCCCAGCAGGTCGAGGCTGCAGTGGCCGGAAGCAGCCACTACACTCCAGTCTGGGCGGCAGAGTGAGACTCCAACTCAAAAAAAAAAAATTCATCACTGAATGACTAGACACAACTTGTGTAATGTCAAAAGCTAGTAAGGCGGCAGGACTTGAATCCAGGTCTTTCTGATTCCTGGGCCTGGCTCTTAACCCAGTGGCACTCAACTTCATGCTTAAGGGACTTGGGCTGAGTTGTGAGAGCAGGGTTATTGCAGGTGCTGAAGAGTAGGAGCAAACAGGAAGGAAACCTGTGCCCTGAGAGCTGGTGCAGTCAATTGTCAGAGTATATAGGGCTTTTAACACCCTCCAGCCTGAGCCCCAAGGCTGTCTTACCAGGAGGGGCTGGGAAGGACTTGGAAGGGTCCCAGCCTTCCAGGAGACCTGTAGGATGTTGACAAGAACACACAGTTCACTCAGTGATAACCTGCCAGTCAGACAGGGTTGATTTTGTGCCTCTTGTTCCCTGCTTTCAAGGCAGAGGGGAACAGTGGAAGGAGTTCTAGGAAAACCTGCCTTGATGCCCAGCTGGCCCTGAGGCCTTGGGCAGGTCACTCCAAGACGAGGCCTTGGCCTTCTCGTTTGTAGACAGAGGAGGCTGGGTTTTAATAACTCCCAATGTGGCTTCCAGTGTTAAATGCTCCACTTTAGTGTTTGTCTATGAAGGTGGGACTGTATTTTATAGATTTTATTATTCATCACAGCTCTTAGCCAGGGCCTTTCTAAGGCTTAATAAATAATTTATGAATGAAGAATGAATGAATACATAAATGAGAAGAATAGAACATGGTGTCTGTCTAGAAGGGCTTTTCTCAATAATCCAGTAGAAAGAAAAGATATGTCTTCCACGCGGCATGTGCTTAATAACTAGTTATTCTGGTTGGAAGACTGATTTATGCTTCACAGCAGGCAATACTGCCAGAAGCAAAAGCTGAATTTTCCTGTGCAGATGACAGACAGATAAGACCCTGAGTAGTGAATGGACTGTGCAGTAGAACTAAATGTAGGAGACAAAGGAGAGGAGAGTGGTCAACATCTTGGAAATAAGTGGAGGGGTTTGGGGAGGGCTTTGCAGGGAGACAACAGAAAGGCTAGGGTCACAAATTATGAGAACACCTCTGGGTAATGGTGGGGACCCAACTAGATTGGGGCAGGGCTAGGGGCTAATGGTCTTCAAAGAATGGCCTGGGGTTTCAGCTCCACTTACGCAGGAAGCATCTGGGAGCCCCTGTGGGTTCTTGAGAGGAAGACAAACCTTTTGAAGCCAGACCTTCAGATCTCTAGCCTAACTGTTGTTTCCAGGTGACTGAGGGATCAAAGGATATTTCTGACCTCAGAAATGCTCAGAAGGATGATGGGATAGCATGGAGTCAGATGGTTTGATTTGGGTCCTGGTTCTTCTACTTACTAGCTGTGTATCCTTTGGCAAGTTACTTAATTACTCTGCCACAGATTCCTTCTTTATAAAATGGCGACAATAATAGTACCAACCTCAGAGTGTTATTAGAACGATGACATGAGTTATATAGATAAAGTGCTGAGAATAGGACTTAATACGTAGTAAGTGCTATATTAGTGTTAGCTGCTACTATTGTTGTTTTCAAAAATGGGAAAGAAGAAACTTCATTTTAGACAAAAAATAAATCTAAGTGGAAATGTTCTATATTCGTTTGGAAACACTGACTTAGATTTGGAGAGAAGAGGTAGAACTGAAAGAGACTTAAATGTTGTCAATTGTGCAACTAGCATCTTCTATGAGGTATGACATTCTGTTGCCTCAAAATCAAGCAATTTTTCTTTCCATCTGTCTAGCATTTTCTCACTTAAGGGCTAATGCTGCAGTGTCTTCTCTTTAAAAAAAAATCAAATTCTCATTAAAAACAGAAACAAAAGTCCTCCTCCTTACTCGTGTCTCAGGACTGGAATTATGTGACACTCTCGAACCCCCTTTCTTCTGCCTTAGTCAGAGACAGATGGCACTGCTGAAGATAAAACGTCCTCCCTCACCCCCTGCGGTGAAGATGATGAACTTGACCCCAGCCAGGATATCACACAACTCCTAACTCGAAAGCTGGTGAAGCTGTTTGTTTTGAGTGGGCGACACCTGAAAAGACAAATAGCAGAGAGACACTTTGAGCACATGAGTTAGATGGGCAGAATCTGGCCTTTCTTCTTGGACAGAATGTGCCGACTCGAAGCCAGCCAAGAGTAACGGAGCAAACAGTGCCAGGATCTGGGGTCACACAGCGTCACATAGTGTCACTCACTGTGCGTGGCTAGCAACCCTGATATTCCCTGAGCCAGGACAGGGTAGAAAATGCCACACATGGGTCCTCGATGGTGAATCACGATGAGGTAGAGTTTGTCTCTGACATACCGAGGCCAATGCACGGCCAAAGTGATTTTACCAACAAAGATGGGGGGCGCTTTGTCAGAGGGAATGGTCAGCAAGAGGGCAAAGGCAGACGGCACATAGACAAAATGTCCCACACCCTTTCTTAATAGAGGCTGAAAAACGACTGGAGTCAAAATCCATCTTGAAGCAAAGGCCTTTAAATAGCTTTAAATACCTGCCGTGTGTGGGAGGCATCACCACAGCTGCATGATAGTAGGAACGTTTTTTCTATTTCGCATATGCCCTTTTTGAGAAAGAAAATAAAAGTCATAAGAGGAAGGAATAAAAGACAGGAAGGGGAAATCAGATTATGATGCAGAAGACTCTTTGTGACTAGAATAAATGCCTGAAAAATAAAACACTGTAGAAACCAGCAGATCTCATTTCCCTACCCCTGCTAAATCTGGGTCATGTGAGAACTTTCAAAGGTATCGGTTACATTGATGCGTTGTGCTGGCTGGACTCTATGGCAACGTTCTGGTCTTTTGTCTCCTTCAGATAATGTGCTAAATTGCCTATTTAAGGCACTGACAAAAGACTGTCTTCTCATGCAGAGGGCACCACATAAGGGCTTTTCTCAAGTGAGCGAGCCACTTTCCAGCCAGATGTGCTGGTGGTTCAGGGCAGGGATGACCCCACGTGATGGGTTTTCTGGTGCAACTGTGATGTGCGTGTGCGCCATGACACATAGTTTGACCCCTGTATTACTGAGTGCGTGGCAGAGCAAGTGACAATGGAGGCGGTTCCCTTGCTCCTCTTCACCTCCTCCTCCACTGTTCTCTCCCAGCTCCTCTGTCAGGGCAGCTGCTGCCCAAGTTTCCCACTGGCAGAGGCAAGGAACCCCTGGGCTTTTAACTCCCAGCTGTGGCTGAATTTCAGGGCTTTCACTAAGATTTTCTTAATGGTGAGCTTCAGCCGAGTCAAAATTCAGCCAAATTCTAGCCATCTAGCAATGCTTCTTTGTTCACTACACTTTCTAGCAATGATCAACACTTTGGGGTTCTCTCATGCAGTACTGTCTTCCTTGAGGTGATCTGTAGATGGCCCATTGAATATGAAACAGCAGAAACCATTTTGAATTATCACTCTTCCGGGATAAATGAAAGGTGCTTAGTGCTCCATATTTATGCTTCCAGGAAGAATTGATCTGATGGCAGCACAGAGTGTTTGGCTATGAGCTGCAGTGTGCCATGGCTAGCCTTCCAACACTGAAATCTCTGCCACTTTGAGCAATACCTCAAGCTGTGTCTCCAGGGGGCTGTCATCAAAATGAGCAGATGTTCCCTGAGATGGGGCATCAAGTCAATTAATCTGTTCCAATCTGCATGCCTTTCTTTCTTTTTCCTCCCATTGGCTAGGACCTCCAGTACAATGTTAAATAAAAATCATGAGGGTAGATACTTTTGCTACTGTTTTTAGGGGAAAGGAATCTTTCACTGTGGAGGATGATGTTCACTGTAGAATTTTCGTAGATGCCCTTTTTCTGATTGGGAAGGTTCCCTACGCTTCCTGGTTTAATGAGAATTTTTATTAAGAATGGGTGCTCGCGGGTTCGAGACCCGCCTGGGCAGCGAGACCTCATCTCTACAATTAATCAAAAAATCAGCCGGGCGTGGTAGTGCATGCCTGTAATTCCAGCTACTTGGAAGGCTGAGGCAGTAGGATCCCCGGAGCCCAGTAGGCGAGGCTGCGGTGGCCAGGAGCGGCCACTGCACTCCAGTCTGGGTGACAGAGTGAGACGCCAACTCAAAAAAAAAAAAAAAAAAGAATGGGTGCTGAGCCGGGCTCGGTGGATCAGCCTGTAATCCCGCGCCTTTGGAAGGCTGAAGTGAGTGGATTGCCTGAGCCCGCGGGTTCAAGACCCGCCTGGGCAGCTAGACCTCATCTCTACAATAAATCAAAAAATCAGCCGGGCGTGGTAGCGCATGCCTGTAATTCCGGCTACTTGGAAGGCTGAGGCGGAAGGATCGCCAGAGCCCAGCAGGTCGAGGCTGCGGTGGCTGGGAGTGGCCACTGCACTCCAGTCTGGGCAACAGAGTGAGACTCCAACTCAAAAAAAAAAAAAAAAAAAAGAATGGGTGCTGAGTTTTATCAAGTGCTTCTTTTACATCCATTTAGATGAGCATATGATTTTTCTTGCTTAAATTGTTAATATGCTGAATTATATTAACTGAATGATTTGAGTTTGGGGCTCTGTTTTGACAGGTAGTTAAATTACTTGCAGATGAGTTCAATCCTTTCATAGCTTGTTTTTAGGCGCTGTGATGATGGGCCCACAGCAGCCTTTACCCTGGGGCTGATGTAGTCAAGACAAGACTCTTCCAAGAGATCTAGAAAATATCCAATGGTTTTATGAGCTCTTGTCATGTTAACCGGTAGGAGTGAGAACTTCTGGCTGTGTAAGCTCTGAGAGTTGCTAGTGAACTGTCTGTGAATTCCTTTCCTGCTCCTGTACTGTTCCCTCATGCAGGTCATCACTCAAAGACTTCGGAAGCCCTCTGCAGATCTGGAGGTCTCCTTCTGCACAGCTCTCTCCTTTCTGCTATTCTGTCTTGCAAATTCTAGCCATCTCTATCTCCCAAACTCTGATTTTTTAGCTCTTCAACTTAATAAGATCGACAGGCTCTGTTTGGGATCCCTGTGTTGCTTAGAACTACCTCCTGGGAGTGAGCCTGGACAATCTGAGGGTCCCTGCACTGCCCATGGTTCAAAGTTGACACTCACGGCTGCTTAGCCCATGACTGGTTTCTAGCTGTGTGGGGAAGATGACTCTCCAACCATTCCTGCAGTCATGGCTCCCTATGAACAGAAGCAGAAATTGCACCCACTCCCTTTGTTCACCATCCCTGTTAATGGTTATTCTAAAGCAACTTTACCTGTTTTGCTATTGTGATTAAAAGAATTTTGTTTTGGAATGTCACACAAAGGACCATTAGATGGAATCTGAGGCAGCATCACTTGTAACCACTCTAGGCCTTAGTTCCAACGTCTATAAAATGGGAGTAAGGATACCTGCCCAGCCTACCACAGCAATATATTGTGAGAAATTAAATAACGTAGATCACTCCCACTATGATAGCACCACACAAAGCCCTTGGAAGGTTGCAGTGTCAGACTTCCCATTAGGACCTCCTTACCTTCTTCCCACTGTTACTGGGATCATCACTCTTGCAGTTCACTCCTCTCTCCAACCTGTTGGCCCAGCCAAATTTCTCTAGGAATAATTCAGCAGAGCCACCCAGAAATACTATAATGACCCTATGGTATTACAAGATGGCATGCCAGAATTTCTTGCACAACAGGCTAATATGTCTTTCGTTTGTTTGTATTTTTGTTTGTGTGTGTGTGTGTTTTTTGTTTGTTTGTTTGTTTGTTTTTGTCAGGGCTACCTGGAGCTGCAGGAAGTCCAGGAGAAAAGGGAGAAAAGGGAGATCATGGAGAACTGGGCTTGCCAGGAAACGAGGGCCCACAAGGGCAGAAGGGAGAAAAGGGAGACAAAGGAGATGTGTCCAACGATGTGCTCCTGGCAGGTAAGAGGGATACTCTTTGGCTGTCTTTGAGGGCAATGGGCCCAGGGAGCTGCATGGTTTCCAACACAGGGGCTGCTCTGTCTTCTTTCCTTATTGGCCTTATGTGACCATCTGTTTTGACATGTTTTAGACTTCCGTGCTTCCCAAAAGGAGAAACCTGTGCATGTTACTCCATGTGGGCAAGACCAGACCTGGGATCTAAGCATAAGTCATTTAGGTCATTCAGGTCTCAAAACCATGGCTGGATTGAATGGGATGGAGGCTTCCATTTCCAAATAGCTATTGAAATCCAGCACAGTCCAGAACAAGACAAGTGAGTAAGCAACTTAAGATTGCTCAGAAGACAACAGAGAAAAGACACAAGCATTGCCTTCACAGTCAAAGTAGAGCCATGTTCAGCACCTGATCCTAAGCCTTTTCACTTAGAAATACAGTGGCTAATTTTCCAGCCCAGGGTAAAAGCAGATAGTTGGTGTTTGTGGGGGAAGAGGGTAAGGGGCAGCCGGCCACGCAAAGACAATTACACGGTAGAATGAGTTAGTGACAGCTGACACTCATGGAGGAGGAAGAGGCAGAAGAATTTTAAAAGCACAATACATTGGAGACCGTCTGTATCATGAAACATAACTATTCTATTAATGTACTCAGTAAACACGTGTTGAGTCCCAGAGAACACTGTTTATGAACCAGGGACTTTACTAGTAGCTAAAAGTGAGTAAGACACCATATCTGTTTTCAAGAAGCGAGGATGATCACAGATGTTCAGAATAATGACCCTGAATCAGCCGGCCATCCAACCATCCACCCACCCATTCAAACTTGACTGAGTGCCTACTATGTATCAGGGAAAGAGCAAGTTATGTTTAGTATATTTTGTTTCATAAACAGGGGATATTCTACACAAATATGCAATTTAAGAAGTATTTTGACAGGGTAATATACGTAAATATATTTGAAAAAATATGAGATCATGTTACACTTCAGTTATATAGGAAATCTACATGTCCAGATTGTCACATTCCCTTGTGCCACTGAAGTGAGTGGTGATGACAGGCCCTTCAGAAAAGCCCCCTCCTTTATGCACCCAACTGAAAAGACCAGGCCAGAGTGGAGCGTGTCCTCCAGTGGAGAGTGGAGTAGGTGTAGGAGATGGGGCCACATCTGCTCTACCTACAGATCTCTGCCCCTTCCTGGGTAGATGTAGGCCTGGCTCCAGCTCCTGTGGCCTCACTAGAGCCCTCTAGAGAGACTGAAGAGGCTTATCTGGTCTGACTGTGAAGAGGCAGCTAAAGAGGCCTCTGCTTACCAGTCTCAGCCCAGGACAGGAGAGGGAACTAAAGGGATGACCAGCCCAGTGAGTGGCACTTTTATGAAAGCTCCTGAACTGGCGGCCCTGCTACGGGCTGCATCTCACAGGGGCGGCCTGAAGCTAGAGGGGTGGCTACCTGCGGGGGGGGGGTTGACCCTGCAGCCATCACGTTATTCATAGCAATGACCTCACTGGTTCTCACAGGGCAGGGCCGGGACTATGAGACTCAATCTGGAGATGAAAAAACAGGCTCAGAAGGGTTAACTTCCCTGCCCAAGCTCACAAAGCTGAGCAGGGCAGAACTTAAAGCAGTCCCTGATTTCTTCCACCATACAGCACAGTGCTTCTCAGACCTGGCTGCACGCTCTGAGGCTTCAGAAGACACAGTGACCAACCTCCCACCAACTTTCCAATGCACCTGGTTTGGGGTGAGGCCCAGGAGCTCAAATGTTGATAAAGCTGATTAGGTGATTCTCATAAGCAGCCAAGGTTGAGATCCACTGACACTGGTTCCATGAAAACAGGACGAGGTTTTGGAATGAGACACACCAAAGTCCTGTTCCAGAGCTCTTCAGATCATAACCGCAGAAAAATCACTTCCTTTCCTAAGACTCTGTTGTCCGAGGGGATAACTATTGCACATCTCAGAATAGTTGGGAGAAATGACGGGGACATTTGCAAAACTCTTAGCACAGTTTCTGGCACCTGGTTTGTACTCAGCACCCACTAGGGGTTGTTTCTTGCTCAAGTAAGTGACCTCTAGGAAGGGGTGGCTCAGCCAGACTCCCTGGAGTTGTTCAGTATTCCTTTTCCTCATGTGAAACCCGATTTCTGATGATCAATCAATCAATCTCTCTGCCTCTCTCCCTCCTCCCTCCCTCTTCCTCTCCCCTTCCCTGTCTCTTCTCTCATTCCCTCTCCCTCTCCCTTTCTCTCTCTCCAGGTATCAAAGGTGACCAAGGCCCACCCGGCCCACCTGGACCCCCAGGCCCTCCAGGTCCTCCAGGGCCCCCTGGAAGTAGAAGAGCCAAAGGCCCTCGGCAGCCAAACATGTTCAACGGCCAGTGCCCAGGTCACTAATCCTTGCTGCCCCCAAGAAACCTGCCTCCTCCACTAATGATTCCAAATTCTTGGTCTACACACCAGACTTTGTGATAAGATTTTTTTAAGCAGAGGGAGGAAATCCCCCCCCCCCCACTTGCAACATGCTCATGAAAGGTCTGAACGGTCTGCCCTGGGATGAGGACCGGGGGCAGGTTTAGAATTGGGCTCCCGGCTGGGCTTGGTGGCTCAGCCTGTAATCCCAGCACTTTGGGAGGCCGAGGTGAGTGGATTGCCTGAGCCGGCGGGTTCGAGACCTGCCTGGGCAACTTGACAAGACCTCATCTCTACAATAAATAAAAAAATCAGCCGGGCATGGTAGCGCGTGCCTGTAGTTCCAGCTACTTGGAAGGCTGAGGCGGAAGGATGCTGGAGCCCAGCAGGTTGAGGCTGCGGTGGCCGGGAGCGGCCGCTGCACTCCAGTCTGGGTGACAACGTGAGACTCCAACTCAAAAAAAAAAAAAAAGAATTGGGCTCCCCCCCATCCCTCTTCATTCATATATCTACAGACTGCTCTTCCTCCTCACCATATCTACCATCCCTCTCCCCTGAAACTGTCTTGAGGGCTATGCTGCTAACTTTTCACAGTGACACACTCTTGGGAGAGTGAGGGCCTAGACTGATGCTTAGGAGATGCTGGGAGGTTCAAACTGGTTGGCTCCCCACAAATAGTAATCACAGTGCTACTATTGCCACCACTAATTTTTGAGTGCTGAGGCACAGTGCTACATGTTTAGCTCATTTAATTGTCACAACAATCCCATGATATTAGAATCATTATTGTCTCCAACTTACAGATACCAAACTGACACCCCAAGAAGCTAAGGAACTTGCCCAAGGTCACTCAATGAGGAAGTGGCAGAACTAGGATTCAAACCCAGGTCTGCCTGACTGCAAAACCTCAGCTCTGAGAAACATCCTTTCAGAAATGGAAATTTGCACTTTGAGACCTGACCCAAGTCAACCAAGGGCAAGGAATACCGGATCTCTGGCAGGCCAAGAGAACTGGTTTTGCAGTCTGTTTGGGGCAAGGAGGCCATGGGATTGAAAGCTAATTAGAAATCAGGAATCATATTAATAGAAAATACTTCTAGGACAATGCTAAAACTTATTCCCAAAAGGGCTGATTTAAGACCTATCATCTGGCTTAACTCCCAAGGAGGAACAATTTGCTGACATTGCCTCAGTGGCAAACATAGAGGAGGGTCTAACTGGAGTTTCCCAGCCTTGCTGTGGTTGTTGCTGCTACTTTCCTAACCAGTCTTGAGTTCTGTGTGATGCACTGTTCTTTTTGGAAGACATTTGGGGGCATGAACTCAGCTGTCAGAGTGGGCGAATTTGTTCCTTCAAAGATGTTCCCATTCCTCTTCCCCGCTCAATGGAGCCTGATTAGCATTCTGCCCAGCAGTTAATGCCATGTTAAATCTCTCAGAGCTGCTCCTTCCTTCGCTGGCGTTCAGCCCCACCCCATCCATTAGCATCAGCACTTTGTTCAGCTTCCCTTGGAGAATGAGCTGAGTGGGACCTTCCCCTGAGAGAAGGGGGCTCTGACCTGAGCTTCTGCAGAATTCTAATTTGCTAAAGGCTCTGTCAGCCAATGGCAGTCTGTGTCTGGAGAAGTAGTTCCCGCAGCTCAGCCTATCTGCTGAGAGCTGGGTTGGCAGGGGTTGGGGCCAGAGTTGTGAAAACTGCTTTAAATGAGAGGCATTATCTTCCATCCTGCCTTCTAGAAATAAGTCCCTGATTGCCAGGCATTTGTATTTGAACTTGGCCCTCTCTCTCACTCCAGTTCCATTCCTTTAACACCCTTTAATTTCCCAAGCAGAAACTCCAGATGAAGCCCAGAGGCAACAGGATTGCCTGTGGGGGAGCTTAACAGATCCCCGAGACTGTGGTCATCAGGTGACAGGAGGACTTCAGAGAAACACTGGCTTACCCAACTAGAAAGATGCAGAGATCATGTAGGATCTGGCCTCATTCTTTTGCTGATAAAGAAACCCCTTCAAATTATTCTGTGAGCTTCCCTAGTGACAGTAGAGAGGCTGCCCTTTCTGTTGAGCAGCCATAAAGTGACTTGAATCCCTCCAAATTCATCCAGGTGAGTGGGCCTGGCTTTCCCTATAAAGCCCAATTTGCCCCGATCTACCTCAGACCACGGCCTATGCTCTTCACACTGGCCGTGCTGTTCCCCTCCCCTTGCCACCTCAAAGCTCTTCTTCCTCAAAGGTTTACATTAAACCCATTCATTAAGGGGAACACTGATAAGACAAGGAGGATGAGCTGCAGCTCAGGAGCAGCCTTGAATCAACCATGAATCAGGCACTGCCAAGGACCTGTGTCCCTCTGGGCCTTCAGGCAGAGATGGCATGGAAATGGCCCTCAGGGGATTCTAACATCTCTGGGCCAGGTTGCCTCTAGCTTTCTTTTTCCTCTGAGGCTCTGACATTCCTCCCCTGATGCCTCCCCAGGATGGCACTGGGTACAGTGGATCACCCCATCTCTAAGGCTGCTTCTTCCAGTGTCCTCAATAACTCCTCTAAAAATGAAAATCCCTCCAGAACAATGCAATCAAGATAGTGAGACCACCTGCCATGGTGTGGGGGAGGGGGAGCCAGGAAGGTGTCAATAAGCCTCTCTTCCTCCCGGATTGACTATGGTTTGAACTGGCTGGCTCGGGCAGCTTTTCTCTTTACTGACATCATCTTGGGATTGTATTATCTTAGCATCTATGGTCGTGGAACACTTGTTGGGAACTGACCAAGCAAGAGGGAAGCATATGGCTTGGGGTTGCTTAAGAGCAAGCAACCAAGGAACACAGTGGGCCTACTGCACGGCATGCTTATGGGCCTAGAATCTGGGAGAGATGGGGGAAAGCAGCAATTATAAAGTTATACAAACCTCACCATACCAACTGTATTTGCCCTGATTATGGTTGCTGTTGCCATTTTAGGTGAGTCATGTGCCATACCAAACGATGACACCTTGATTGGAAAAGCTGATGATAAAGTCAGTGAACACCATTCCCCACAAGCAGGTACAGAAACAAAGCATCCTGTCCTGAAATTTGGAAATTGGGTGGCTTCAAGTCATAACTGGACCGTGAGTGACTTTCCTTTCTCTTCTTTTGTCAGAATCCATGATCACAGGCATTGGCAACCCAGTGCAAGTACTAAAAGTTACAGAAACATTTGGGACTTGGATAAGAGAGTCTGCTAACAAGAGTGATGACCGTATTTGGGTGACTGAGCATTTTTCAGGTACTATCACTGGGCCGATGGTTCATATCTGTATGGAAATATTCCATTGTCTACCTTCAGGCTTATTCTATTTTTTGTGTCTGAAATCCCTGCTAATTGCTGTTATTAATTGCTCTTTATTTTAGAAAGTACAAACAAATGGAGAGAATACCTTCCTCCTTTGAACATGCTGGTGGCAAGCCTTGCAGTTCAGGTCACAGGGACCCCAAATGTGGCCTATCCAATTTTGGGCAAAGTAACCAGAAGAAAACAAATAGCATTACAATTGCAGACCTTACAAACCCCAAATCATAATGGGAAGAAACATCAGAGACACATCCTTGTGCACGATCTGTCTTTCTCTAAGTTTGCCACTCTCCCAGGAGAGTGTTTTGGCCATTTTCCCAGGTGTCTGTGCGATGGAGAGCCCAGGGAGAAGGTGACATGCCACTTTGCTGCTATGTTGCATCTGAGCAGCAGACTGAAACCCCAGTCGACTGCCCCACAGGGATGTGGTCAGGAATTGCCAGTGGTGGTGACAGTGGCCTTATCCCAGAAGGGGTCTGGCGTACTGACTGGTTAGAGAAATAGCTGAGAAGAAATTGGTTCTTTATTTCATCAAAGTGAACTGTTCAGCTGGCAGTAACTGCCCAGGGTGCCAGCTAAGAAAGATTTTGTGACTCAAAAGGGAAGAGTAGGACCAGACTCCGTGGCTCAGCCTGGTAATCCCAGTGCTTTGGGAGGCTGAGGCGAGTGAATTGCCTGAACCCACGGGTTCGAGACGAGCCCGGGCAACTTGGCGAGACCTCATCTCTACAATACATCAAAAAATTAGCTAGGTGTGGTAGTGCGTGCCTATAGTTCCAGCTACTTGGAAGGCTGAGGCGGAAGGATCACCGGAGCCCAGCAGGTCGAGGCTGCAATGGCCGGGAGCATGCCACTGCAATCCAGTCTGGGTGACAGAGTGAGACTCCAACTCAAAAAAAAAAAAAGGAAGAGAAATATTGGGCATTAGCAGTGGCTGCTGTGGAGCGCAGGGCAAGGTGGGAAGAGGCCAAAGGTGACTGCCTGAGTGCTAACTATCTGCTCTTCCTAGCACA
This sequence comes from Carlito syrichta, assembly GCF_000164805.1. Lineage (NCBI taxonomy): Eukaryota > Metazoa > Chordata > Mammalia > Primates > Tarsiidae > Carlito > Carlito syrichta. The sequence goes on along the minus strand of NW_007258459.1, from coordinate 537,132 downwards.
GACCTGTGCTGCTCTGATAGAGGATTTTATAAATACCACAGAGTGGGGCGGGGAGAGGGTGACACGTAGTTCTCTCAGGAGGAGCAAAGCCAATTCTGTGGCTACTATGTTTGAAAGACATTTTGGAAATCCATAAGGAGAACCAGACTTAAGCTTAGGAGTTTCAGGTTGTTGAAGCTGGACAAGTGGCCTTAGGGAACGTCTCACTCTCGGCCTCCCTCCTTTTGAGCCCCTGGTGACCTCACTCCCAGGCTGTGATTGCTGAATGGCAGGTAACATCCTCTCCCTGGCTTCCCTCCTGCAGGCATCATGGTGAAGGAATTCAAGGACCAGCCCTCACTTCTGAATGGCAGCTACACGTCCATCCAGCTCCCTTACTATTTTCATGGTTGTGGGCATGCTGTTTACAACAACTCTCTCTACTACCACAAAGGGGGCTCCAACACCATTGTGAGGTGAGTCACCCTGGACCATGCTCCCTTCCTGTGGCCCGCATCTCAGCACCTTCTCAGGCATCTCAGCACCTGCTGTGCGGGGCTACTTAGAGGTAGGGACTGTGTTTTCATGATCTTTATGTCCCTGTGGCTGGCACACAGCCAGAGGTCAGGCACGGCCAAGTGAAGCACAGGGTATGTGAGTGTGCCCCATGTCCCAAGCCCTGCCTGGGGTCTGCACTTATTGCTGGCCTGGACACCCTGAGGAAGGCCAGAACCAGGAACAAGCAGACAGAGGTGAGGGGTGCAGCTTTCTCATCCTCTGAGAAAGGAAGCATCCAGAACCCAGAGTTACCTCTGGGGGAACATGTTGTTCCCTGATAACAGTTTTGTTTTGAAAAGCTGAATGTGAGGGATTTTATGTCACCACTGAAGTCTAGGAACTGCACCCCAGAGCCAGGCTTCTCTGCCTTCAGGTTGATTTGTCATCTTGATGGAGCCCTCCGGGGCCTCACTCTGGGAGGGCTCACTGGGGTAGACGCTACTCAGGGCAGTAGCTGAGCCTTACTGCCACAAGAATTGCTGAAGGTTTCTTTCCTTCCTTCCTTCCCTCCTTCCTTCTCTCTCTCTTTCTCTTTCTTTCTCTCTCTTTTTTTTTTTGAATTGCTGAAGTTTTGACTATGGCTCAAGACGAAATCAAGATCTGAACTTTGGAGGCAGAAGCAGGTTGTCTTGGGCAAATCAAGAAAGCAGTAATTTTGCCCTTTCAAGCCAGGACACCTAGCTTCTGATTCCAACTCTTCTGCCATCTCGCTCTATGGCCTTGGACAAGAGACACCACCTCCTGTGGTCTCTGTGTCCTCAACTAAAAATTAAAAGATGGACTAGATCCTCCGAGTCCCTCCAGCTTTACCCCTAAATGAAATAATAATCCTGGTATTATGAATAGTGCTCCTAGTCATTCAAAACAAGAAACAATGACCTTGAGGGAGGCTGGGTCCCTTCTCTCTTTCTTCCTCATCCTCCTCCTACCCTTAGTGAGGGCCAGCTTTAACAAGCTCTTTGGCATATGAGTGCTCAAGTTAGGATAGGGATGGGCTGCGTAGTGTCATGTGCAATTTGATCAGTCACATTAGACACAGGCTATGTCCGGAAGCACCCCTCCTTTTGTCTCTCCCTCCCCTCTACAGACTCCCCTCATCTCCACATCACTCCCTGGCCAGCCTATTTGGGCAGAGTCTCATGCTAGTAGAAAAGGACACCTATACATAATCCACCACCTGCCCAGATGTCCAAGACACATTCCTTCTCGTGATGCTTCTCAATTAGTTACATGGCTCCCTGCTGCCATATTATACACACGGAGGTCAGGTAGGAGGGGAGTCCAGGGTGAATAAGCCCTAGAATGAGGACTGGCCTTTTTAAGAGAGTCTTCTAGCTGGGCTCGGTGGCTCAACCTGTAATCCCGCGCCTTTGGGAGGCTGAGGTGAGTGAATTGCCTGGGCCCGCGGGCTCGAGACCCGCCTGGGCAGCGAGACCTCATCTCTACAATAAATCAAAAAATCAGCCGGGCGTGGTAGTGCGTGCCTGTAATTCCGGCTACTCGGAAGGCTGAGGCGGAAGGCTCGCCGGAGCCCAGCAGGCGAGGCTGCGGTGGCCGGGAGTGGCCACTGCACTCCAGTCTGGACGACTGAGTGAGACTCCAACTCAAAATAAAATAAAATAAATAAATAAAAGAGAGAGTCTTCTAAAGGAAGACAAGTTTGTGATGCGCTATTTGAGAGACCTGTACTGAGGTCTCCTGCTCTATGCCAGGCACCAGGCTGGGAGCTGAGGGAGAGGAAGACCTGAATTAGACCCTGTTCTTGCTGGGAGAGATGAGCCTTACCAAAGGACGCCACTGCTAGGTACCGGGACCAGAAGACACCAAGTGGCAGCAGTACTAAACTCCAGGCATTTAGAGGAGGGAGAATTACAGTGAGTTGAGATGGCCAGGGACCTTCCCAAGTCCTCACTGTTCTCTAGTTTCTTTCAAACTTACTTCAAGGTTTCTTAATAGACTTCAAGTCTGCCATGCTCAAATGCATATCCACAGATTCATACATTTTATGTTCTGCTGCTGCTCAATGGCACCCTCTGGTGCTGGTTTTTGTTTTTTTTTTTTTTTTTCCTTGTCTTTTAGCCTAGTGTCCCTGAATTTTTATTCTTGGAGTTAGATATCTTTTGAATCATGATTCACATTTTTTATGTGACCTAGATTTGGAATCTTCCAAATAAGACAGCCTCCAGGAGCTAAGGGATTCCATTTTAGGGAGAGGAAGACCTGAGTTAGACCCTGTTCTTGCTGAGAGAGATGGGCCTTACCAATGGATGCCGCTGCTTACCATGGGATTCCATTTTAGTTTCGTTGATCTGGCCACTTCTTAGACAAGAAAATGGTCTTTACAATCCCAATATTGCTACATCCTTCCTCAGCTGGTGACTTTCTTCTGAATTTAGAAGTCTGAGAAAATTTTTTTCTTAAAATCCCAGCATGGGGTTAAGGAATAATACCCAAACTTGAAGTTAGAAATCCTAAGCTCAAACTCTGGCTCTGCTACTGCTTGTATTCATGGGCTAGTCTCTTCTCCTTTTTCATGTGTGAAATGAAAGGATTGGACTAGATCATCTTTTACAGTTTCTTGCACTCTAAGAATCTTTGAGAGGGCATTTCAGGATGTCAACAATCGTCTGAGGACTGGTGAGGTAAAGTTATTTTCTCTGGGTCACATGGCTAATAAGTGGTAACTTAGATATGAGTTCACTCTGACCCCAGGGAGTGCTTTCTTTAACACACACTTGTTTCTTCTTCCAGCACAAGTTAGTTGTCCTTGACATCTCACTGCTAATAGCATTGCTGAAGGAGGCAGAACAGGCATTACCTGGGAGTTTGCTAGAAATGCAGAAACTCAGACCTTATCCCCAACCTACACAGAGTAATAGAGGAGTCTAACAAACCACTTTCATCTACAGAAACAGTAACTCATGTCCACTTTTTTTTTCACATTTCAGATTTGATTTTGGCAAAGAAACATCCCAAATACTGAAGCTTGAAAATGCCTTGTACTTTGATCGAAAATACCTTTTTGCAAATTCCAAGACTTACTTCAATCTAGCCGTAGATGAAAAAGGCCTTTGGATTATCTATGCTTCAAGTATGGATGGTTCGAGCATTCTCGTAGCACAGCTGGATGAGAGGACATTCTCAGTGGTGCAACACATCAATACCACGTACCCCAAATCCAAGGCTGGCAATGCCTTCATCACCCGAGGAATCCTCTATGTCACAGACACCAAAGATATGAGGATCACATTTGCCTTTGATTTGATAGGAGGGAAACAAATCAATGCAAACTTCGATTTAAGAACTTCCCAGTCTGTTCTTGCCATGTTATCATACAACATGAGAGATAGGCATTTGTATTCGTGGGAAGATGGCCATTTGATGCTTTATCCTGTGCTGTTTTTGTCAGCTACCTTAAACAAGTGATGAGCTGCATTCTGTGTCCCTCAACAAATTTCAGATGATTTTTGGGGCCATTTCTACCAAAGGAAAACATGTCTTTAAGGGTAGCCAGGTACTTAGAACATAATGTGATGACTTGAGTATATATATGGTCAAGAAGCTCCCTTTAAAATCAGATTGCTTGGCCAGGCTTGGTGGCTCAGTCTATAATCCCAGCACGTTGGGAGGCTGAGGTGAGTGGATTGCCTGAGCCTGCGGGTTCAAGACCAGCCCGGGCAACTTGATGAGCTCTCGTCTCTACAATAAATCAAAAATTAGCCAGGTGCAGTAGTGTGCGCCTATATTTCCAGCTACTTGGAAGGCTGAGGTGGAAGGATCGCTGGAGCCCAGTGGGTCAACACTGGGGTGGTCATGAGTGTGCCGCTGTACTCCAGCCTGGGCAGTAGAGTGAGACTCCAACTCAAAAATAAAAATAATAATAATAAATAATCAACAAAATCAGATTGCTTAGCGAACCAGTAATGTACTAGAAGTTGAAATGGAAGTTGAGATTTGGTGATTCCTTTACAAATTAGTTGGGCAAATTACTTTTTCATCCTTGAATCTTGACTTCCCCACTGGTAATATGAAACAGCTGGCTGAGACGACTGGTAAAATTTCCTTACCTGTAGGATATTCTGTGATTCTTGGCTGTTGCTAGTCTCACAACTTTTATATATCTGGTTCTATTTGTGTGTGTGTGTGTGTGTGTGTGTGTGTGTGTGTGTGTTTTCTTTTAGCTATGTGCTGAACAGATTTATCTTTGAATTGATAAGTGCTCTTGCTTGAGTAGTGAATTCCTCAGTGCTGACTTACATTGGTGCTTTGGAAAGATGCATTGATTCATTTTTACTTCTAAGGTACCATGTTATTCATCATTTACTCCTTTTCCCTGCATCTACACCTGCCACCACAGAATGGCCATTATCCTCAGCTCCAGTTAGCAAAAGTCAAAAACAGCTGCCTGCTTGAGTTTCTTAAGGACACAAAACTGGGCTCTTCCAGGTTCCCATAAATTTCTGATAATGTCGATTTGTAGCTATGGATCATAAACACTGAGTCCTCAGGTCACTCTGGCTTCTTCCCCATGGCTGTAGACATACTTTTGGAGTACTGAATACTGTGTGAGTGGCCATTAGTTGACTGCTACCAGGAGAAGCATTTAGCAGTGTTCAGAAGAGAGGCACGATATGTAGTTATTATCTAGAAGAGGGACTGGCAAACCAGGGACCTTGGGCCAAAGCCAGTACATTGCCTGCTTTTGTAAATAAAGTTTTAGTGAGCGCAGCCATACTCGTCTATTGATGAATTATAATCTGTGACTACTTTTGCTCTACAACAACAGAATCGAGTTGTTGCGAAAGGCTGTATGGCTCCACAAAACCCACAACATTTATTGTCTGGGCCCTTACAGAAAAAGTTTGCTGAGCCCTGATCAAGAACATAAGCTGAGCCTGATTCTTGGAAGAATCTGAATCAGAGCCTGTGTTGTTTTGTTTCAGACCGAGAAGTGGCATGTGATGTGAGGTTTTGGCAGAGGGTAAGGGTGATAACAGGGTACGGTTAAGTGACCCTCCACAAAAGCAGTTGGGGGTGAGGATGCTGTTCTTTCCCTGACATGGTTTTAAAGGATGTGCTCTTGTACCCTGGAATGCCAAGAGAGAACCCAGTAGAACTTGCTCCTAAGTGTCCCTAAATATGCATATTGCAAGTCCTCCAACATCCTTCAGCTCAGCACAGAGGTCCCAGCAGGGCCTCTGGAAGTAGAGAGGAGCTGGGAACTGTCACCCTGCAGCCAGGAAGGGAGCTGGAAAAACGTTATGCAAAGATTTTTCAGCAATTTGCCCCAATTTATATGTGCTCTGAAACTTTTTCTCTGGGCCCAAATCCATTCTCAGCGGCCCTGAGTTCTGGTTTTATACACAATTAATAGTGTGTAAAATTTAATATTTAAAACTTGGGAGATATACAGATTTAATATACAAATCCCACCACACCCTGAAAATACCCAACTGCTAGTGACTTTGTTGTGTTCTGAAGATAATGGGTATTTGAAACTTTCCCCCTTCACTTTTTCATGTTCATGGATTGATCATGTCATGTTCACCAGCTTTTAAAAAACATCCTTTGAGATTCATGTTTTGTAAAAAAGTAAGAGTCTCATGTTCAAGATCAATATGTTTAATGAGTGCTAGTGTTCTTTTAAAGTATTTAAATATGTATGCTGCCATTTCTGAACACAGGAGACCTGGATATGAATATAATTTCATGGTAATACTAGCATAGTAAGAGTAATACATGCAATACTAATTGTATATGTGGCAGCAACCAAAAGAGGTTAGTTATGGTATTAGCACATATTCCTTTTAGGAAAATGTTTTAGAAGCCCCAATATTGATATCTGAGCTATCTTTGCTCCCTTAACTGTGAGTCAGGAATCATATGCTTACCGCTAGAGAAGTTCACACTGGGACTTTTTTTCTTTTGCTATGGCAGACTAATGTTAATGTAAGGACAACTGAATTTGACCGATGTTTAATGGCAGCGGGTAATTTTATAATCTGGCTTATCTTTACAAAGAGAATTAAGATTTTATTTATTATTTCCTGCAAACAGTACTTGATTTTTTAAAAAGTTTTGGGCTCATTCTAAAATAGAATGTTCATCTTAACATTTTAAAGTCAAGATATTGTTTAGCAGTTTATCCTCTCACTTATAACCAAAGCTGCTTTAAAGCACTTTCCAAATAGCTGCGCTTCTGATGTCAAAATCAAACCAAATGTTTCTCTAATTCTTCTTTCATCTGAAGTAGATAGCCACCCACTGGAAAGTAAATAAAACCGTCCCTCCCAACCTCAAAGCTAGGTCAGACTCTATTTCAAAGCACTTTCTTTCAACTGATAAAGTGTCCTACTGAAGCCAAGCAGGTGGCTCTGGTCTCAGTGTATCATCAGGCACAGGTGCTATGACAGAGCAGAAAGTTCTGGGGTGAACGTTTTAAAATGGGGAGTTCAGATCTTAGGCACCTTCGCAATTGTAAGGTGAAAAGTCAAATGAAACACTACAATCCTTGAAGAGTCAGGTGTCATTTTCCAACTGCACAGAACACATTTTGGCTGTTGCTGTTTGAAGTCCAGCCATCTGAAGGAGGAATAATAGAGCCTTTAAGTTTCCATCCCACTGCTGTGACCTGTGTATCACAGCACTGACAGCCATAATCTCCAATCTACACATACCGTGAACCACACATGAACAAGGATGAATGTCTTTTTGGTTGTAATTTTTTAACTTTAATGAGTCAAATAAAATATTTACTTCTGAGCACAATCACATATTGAAACTAGTATATTGTTATTTTTACCTCTTGTTAATTTAGATGTAACATTTAAAAGAAAAAAGAACAACCTAATACAATATTGTGGTAGAATTATCTAAGTTGCTCCTCGGTGGAAACTCCCAGAATTTGCTAGCTCCTTATGAATACAGTACTGAAAAATCACTGATATGGACTGTGCTTTCTCTGAAACATGGAAGTCTAGTAACTAAAATGGGGTTATACATATAATTAATTAATTAATTAATTAATGCAATAAGTGTTTGCTAATTTATCAGCATGGGCAAGGCAACCAATAATTTAATATTTGAGGCTTAAAATAAAAAGAACAAATTTTAAAAACTGGATTTGTGTGAGTTTGGACAAGTCTCTTGATTCCTCGGAGTCTCTGTTTCATTTGTAAAATGTAGATAATAGTATTACTTACCTCCTTTGATTTTTTCTATATAAAATGCTCTGAAAATTAGATGACTCTTAACAAACTATGTTACTTTTATAGTTCCTTCCTACAGGGAACCAGAGTGACCCCATTGTTCTTATGGCCCTAAGTAGGGCTGCAGAGATGGTTGAGGACACAGTGTCAGTGGTTTCCATTGCTGAGACCAGGCATCAGGTGAATCGGGTAGGTAACACTGTCACACTACCAAAAAATGGTCCCTTAGTCAAACAACAAATTTAGAATAGAACTGTCCCTAAGTAATGAAAACACAGCTCAAGAACCTGCTGTCTTGACCTATAGACCTTCCCGAAAATCATCTGTCACTGGGCCAGGCATAGTGGCTCACACTTGTAATCCCAGCATTTGGGAGGCTGAGGTGGGAGGATCGGTTGAGATCAGGAGTTCGAGACCAGCCTGGGAAACACATGACGACACCATCTCTATAAAACATTAAAAAATTAGCTGAGCATGGTGGAACACGCCTGTAGTCCGGGCTACTTGAGAGGCTGAGGTGGGAGGATCGCTTGAGCCCAGGAGTTCAAGGCTGCAGTGAGCTATGATTGTGGCACTGCACTCCAGCCTGGGTGACACAGCAAGAACTTATCTCTTAAAAAAAGAAAAAGTCTGTTACTCGACAGCCCAGGCATGCACTGCTGCTTTTTGTAATTTAAATATTAGAAAGAAAAAAGGAAAGCTCCAAGAAGAAAGACTTTGCATGTGATTTTAAGAGACCTAATCTTACAGTCGTGCACTGAAAAGATTTTAAATAAGGATGGAATTAGTCTTTCAGTCTCACTACTGTTCCCTCCAAGCACTCTGCTGTGATCAACTTCAACAACTGAGTTGAGTTTTAAATAAGTAGTTAATCTGCTTCTAAAATCTGAATCCTGTATCTAGCAATCTGAGGTTGTCAATGTCCCAAACTTGCCAAGTGGCCACATCCATAATCACAGGGCTATAAAAGGTTGACACTGGATGGGACTTTCATGGAACACCTGATCCAACCCTTCCTCTCATTTTAAGTCTAGGAAAGTGAGACCAAAGATTACTAAGTCCACATGACAGCTTAAGTGCCAGAGTCAAGACACAACACTTTAAACACTTTTTCCTGACTGTTTTCCACATCATTCTGCCACTTCCAAAGGAAGGATCTGGTTCTTGTCATTGGACAAACATATGGACTTCGCAACAACTTGGATGGATTTGGAGTCTATCATACTCAGTAATCTATCACAGAAACAAAGAACAGAGTACCATATGTTCTTACTCGTAAGCGGACCTTGAATAATACTATAAGAAAGGGATTGGCAATAGTGGAAAGTTAAAATAATTAACTTTGAACATTTTTATGAGTACCTCCAGAGGAATATGCCAAATATGAAGTTTCATCACTCGGTAAAGCCGATCCTCACCTTATGGAGAAACACACCCTGGAAGTCCAGTACCCTGGACTTGTTACTTTCAAGACTACTAAAACCACCAGTTTTAGAAACATCAAAGTAGCTGCTCCTTGGTGCTCACCATCTCTATGCCATAATCTCTTCTGGGTAATGTGCACACATTATTTCACTTAATCATAGATGTCCAAGTGGAAAAGTCCTTAAATATCTGTTCTACGATAGTCAAATACCACAAGCTCTAACTTATAAGTGGGAGGTAAATAATGCATGCCCATGGACACAGAGAGTGAAATAATAGACACTGGAGTTTCTGAATGGTTGGGGGGGGGAGTGAAAGATAAGAAATGACTTAATAGGTACAATATACATTATTTGCATGATGGTTACACTAGAAGCCCAGACTTCACCACAGTGCAATAGATCCATGTAATTGACACAAATAAAATACACATAATTTGTTCTCTCTATTCCATATTTAAATCCTCTCTACAAATGTGGTGGACAGTGTGGTGCACTACTACTTGGGTTGGTTTCAGGAAAGACTTTTTGCTTTTGGTGCTGGGAGTGCTGTCAGCACATGGCCTGTAGCTGTTAGCTCTGCAGCAAGGGCCGAGGCTGCTGGGAGCCACTTTGCCCAAGGGTACACCCCCTTGTCCAGTGACTAATCAATGCATGAGTATGAAGGCCTGAGTATCTCAGCCCATATTGGAACTACTCTAAAGAGCTATTCTAGTGACAAAGTTCCCCGTGGCTCAGACAAGTTTGTCATTAGACTGCATTGCAGACCCACATCACCCTTCCCCCTCTAG
>NW_007258459.1:523524-527152 GCF_000164805.1 Carlito syrichta | reverse complement strand
TCCCTTCTACAGGTGTTGATCCCAAGGGTCCTTCTTAATGATGTCCTGCTGGCTAAACTCCATTTCAAAGTTTACTTTCCAGGGAAGCCAATCTATTGTAGGATCGTCACATAAAATACAGGATGCTCAGTTACATTTTAATTTCAGATCAACAAAAACATTTTAGCAAAAGTATGCCCCAGATATTGCATGAAATATATCATTTATTTGTTTATTTGAAGTTCAAATGTAACTGGGAGTCCTGTATTTATATTTGTTAAATCTGGCAGTCCTAACCAGGCATTACCCCACAAAGAAGCCACTGAGATGGGGTTTTGGTGCTGGATCTCTCACTACCTCCTTGTGTGAAGACCCCAGGCTGGTAGGTGGAGCACAAACAGCCACTGGGATGACAAGGTGGTTCAATTGTTAAAACTCTCATTGGTGATAAACTGGAATGGTATACCTGTGGAAAGGAAGGTATTAGCTGATGCTACATGTCAGATGTTTGAGATTTATAGGAGAAATAGGGGTTGAAAGTAAAATAAAAATCAGGTGGCTACTACTAAGCTTGATTGACCCTTTGGAAACAGATCATAAACAACTGAGCATGACCAATTGCTAACCAAAAACTGAGTGAGACAGCTAAGGGCCTCCTTACACCTCTGGCATACGAAGAGGCTCTCTTCTTCTGCAGAAGGGGAGAAAAAACTCATAGACCAGACCCTGGACTTAAAGATCAGAGTTGCCAAGCTCCAAAAAAAGTTAAACTCCCAACAAAAGAAAGTCAGTTATACCAAGGTCAGAACTTGAAAAGGAAAAGATCGGGAACCTGACATATGGGGGTGGGAATGTTACAGTTTGTGTAGAGTTTAGGGCATTTGGAAATAAAGGGGTAATTCAAGGATGGGTTAAATCAAGTTTGTTGGCAAATTTTTTTCTGTAAAAGACCCAGTAACCAATATTTTCAGCTTTGTGGGCACATGGTCTCTGTTGTAACTACTCACTCTGCCATTGTAGTTGAAAACAACCATAGACAATATGTAAACAAATGAGCATGGCTTATTTCCACTACAACCTTATGGACACTGACATTTGAATTTTATATAATTTTCATGTGTTACAAAATGTCTTTTGACTCTTAAAAAACCATTTAAACACATAAAAATCATTTTTAGGCTGCAGACCACACAAACACAGGTGGTGGACCAGACTTGCCCCACAGGCCATAGTTTTCCAACCCCTGGGATAATCATGCTCAGAAGTTACTTATAATTAAGAACATTTTATTGGCCGTTCCTTTAAGTGCCAACTTAAAGGCTACTGCACATATAGGGCATACTACTCTTTATTTTATTTTCTCCAAAGAGCCTAGAAAGGAAATACCATGGTAGTGCCAACACTAATGTTGTCATCATAGTTCACATTACTGAGTGCTTACTATGTGCCAGGCTCTACAATACTAACCACTTCACCTCTGTTAATTCATGCAATCCTCATGGGGAGCCTGTTAGGTACAGTCTTTCATCCTTTGTATCCATTTCCTAGATTGAAAAGATTAAGAAATTTACCCACTGTCACTCAGCTTGCAAGTGGTTGTGTTTGGATTCAAATTCAGGCAGGCTGACACCAAAGCTCACACTTTTAGCAACTATTCTTTCTTGCCTATCCAAGAATGGAATCCTCCATTCTTTTTGGTTCCTTCTCACCTTTTAGTGTAGTAAAAAGGCTAAAGGCGTATCCCCATGGGAGGAGACTCAGCAAGCCTTTTCTGTCTTGGTTTTATGGTTTCTCTTGTTTCTAGGAGTCTGGCAAGGTACTATGAAGTTGCAACCTGATTCCCTTGGTAAAAGAGGCAGCCACCTTTCTTTCTACTTTTGCCATTTCCCTGCACTGCTCTCAGCACCTACCCTGTGCTGTAGAACCTATTTGGCTAATATTGACATAGGCACTCCAGCTATCTTTTGGTTCATATTAGCATGGTATAGCTTTTTCCCTCCTACTTTTAATCTATGGGTGTCATATTAACACATTTGCAATCAGTATTGTTCACTTTTCTGATACTGAGAGCAGGTAAAAATTTTTTTAAAATCTGAAGTTTGTTGCCGCAAACTTCTGTAGTTAAGCACAAGTGAAATGGTCTTTTCTAAATTGTCACCTTTTTCACAATACAGCTGAAAGTTGCAGACATATCCAGTATTTGCCTCAGACACCACTCTGACTAGCATTCCGTACTTTGTAATTTTATTCGGATTATAAACTGAGAGTGTGCATGTGTGTGTGTGTGTGTGTGTGTGTGTGTGTGTGTGTGTGTATATAAAATATGTATTTTTCATTTACATTGCATCATTACATCACTATCTGTCTCACTATTACTAATTACTAATAAGTACACTGGATTCACCTTCGACCTCGGAAATCTCATCAGCATATATTTCTTCATTTTCCATAATTATGGTAAATTTTTTTTAATCAATCTTTATAATTATGATATTGTGGGGTAGACTTAAGGGTTAGGTATACAGATATGCTTCGTTCAGGCACCCTTGTTGATAAGAGGTGTCTCCCTGTCCCCAGACAGATATTTACTACCACTAATCCCATCTCCCCCCCCATAGTTTCCCACCACTGTCAGTCATTTTCTTATAGTATTACATTGGATGTTCAAGGTCCACTACATGAGGGAGAACATGTGATACTCAGATCTTTGTTTCTGTGAGAGGTCACTCAGTATTATAGACTCTAGTTCCATCCAGGTTGCTGTGAAATTCATGATTTTGTTCTTTTTTATGACTGTGTAGTATTCCATAGTGTATATGTACCACATTTTTTTAATCCAGTCCTCTTTTGATGGACAGCATGGTTGGTTCCAGGTTCTTGCTATTGTGAACAATGCTGCGATAAACATATGTGTGCAGGTATCTTTTCTATAGAGTGATTTGAGTTCTTCAGGGTATATTCCCAGTAGGGGGATTGCAGAGTCATATGGGAGGTCGATATTTAGAACTTTTAGAAATCACCACACTGTTTTCCACAGAGGTTGCACTAGTTTGCACTCCCACCAACAGTGTAGAAGTGTTCCCTTTTCGCCACACCCTCTCCAGCAACTGTTATTTTTTGAGTTATTGATATTTGCCATTCTGACTGGAGTTAGGTGGTATCTAGTGTGGTTTTGATTTGCATCTCCTTGATGATTAGTGAGGTTGAACATTTCTTCATGTGTCTGTTGGCTGCTCAGATGTCTTCCTTTGAGAAGTGTCTGTTCATATCTTTTGCCCGCTTTATAATGGGGTTGTTTGTTTTTTTATTTTCAGCACATTTGAGTTCCTTGTAGATCCAGGATGTTAAGCCTTTGTCAGACCTGGTGTTGGCAAATACTTTTTCCCAGTCTGTGGGCTGTCTCCCTGCTCTCTTGATAGTTTCTTTGGCTTTGCAGAAGCTTGTAGTTTAATGAGGTCCCACTTGTCTATCTTCTCTCTTATGACCAGTGGGTTTCGGGTTTTGTTCAGGAATTGGATGCCAGTTTTGATTTCCATAAGGGTGTGTCCTGCATTTTCTAAGGTTCTTATGGTTTCAGATTTTACATTTGGGTCTCTGATCTGTTTAGAGTTAATTTTTGTGTATGGGGATAGATAGGGGTCTTGTTTGA
>NW_007258459.1:453984-522575 GCF_000164805.1 Carlito syrichta | reverse complement strand
TGTTCGAGGGTTTTATCAGGAAGGGGTGCTGGATTTTATCAAAAGCTTTTTCTGCATCTAATGATATAATCATGTGGTTTTTGTTCTGACATCTGTTGATGTATTTAATTACATTTATTGTCTTGCAAATGTTGAACCAGTCTTGCGTCCCAGGGATGAAGCCTACTTGGTCATGAGGGATGATTTTTGAGATGAGTTGTTGAATCCGGTTTGCTAGGATCTTGTTGAGAATTTTGGCATTTGTGTTCATCAAAGATATTGGCCTGTAGTTCTCTTTCTTTGTTGGGTCTTTACCTGGCTTGGATGTCAATGTGATTTTAGCTTCATAGAATGATTTGGGAAGGGTTCCATCTTTTTCAATCACCTGGAATACTTTCAGTAGGATTGGTATCAGCTCCTCCTTAAATGTCTTATAGAATTCTGCTGGAAAGCCATCTGGTTCAGGGCTTTTTTTTGTAGGTAGTTTTCTTATTACATAGTCAATTTCCTTGATTGTTATTGGTCTATTTAGGGTCTCAATTTCTTCTTGTTTCAACCTAGGCAGGTTGTGCGATATCAGAAAGTCTTCCATTTCCTTAAGGTTTTCCAGTTTGTTTCCATACAAGTGTACATAGTAGTCTCTAATGATCTTTTGTATTTCTTCAGAATCAGTTGTGACTTCATCTTTTGTGTTTCTGATTGTATTTATTTGGGTGTTTTCTCTTTTTTTCTTGGTCAGTTTAGCTAATGGACCATCAACCTTGTTTATTCTTTCAAAGAACCAGTATTTTGTTTCATTGATTTTTTGTATTACCTTTTTGTCTTCTATGTTCTGGATTTGGGCTTTTATTTTGGTGATCTGGATTCTTCTGCACCAGTTAGGGTTTTGGTGGTCTTGCTTTTCCAGCTTCCTAAGGTGACTTGTTAGGCTGTTGATTTGTGATCCTTCCATTCTCTTCATGTGCATTTGTAGGGATATGAATTTCCCTCTTACTACAGCTTTCATGGCGTCCCAGAGATTTTGGTAAGATGTCTCTTCATTTTCATTTGTTTCCAGGTATATTTTAATCTCTGTTTTGATTTCATTGTTGACCCAGGAGTTGTTTAGCATCATGCTGTTTAGTATCCATGTCTTTGTGGGTTTGGGGTGAATCTTGTTGGTGTTGATGTTTATTTTTATTCCACTGTGTTCTGAGAAGGTGCATGACAAAGTTTTGATCTTTTGAAATTTGTTTATGCTTGATTTATGGCCAAGTATGTGGTCGATCTTAGAGTACATTCCATGCGGTGCTGAGTAGAATGTATATTCTGTGGTCATTGGATGGAGTGTTCTGTAAGTATCAATTAAGTCCATTTGGTCAAGAGTCACATTGAGATTCCAGATCTCATTCCTGATTTTTTGTCCTGATGATCTGCCTAGTTTTGTGAGTGGGGTATTAAAGTCCCCAGTTATGATGGTGTTAGAGTGAATATCTTTCTTTGGTTTTCCTAGAAGCTGCTTTATGAAAGTTGGCACTCCTATGTTGGGTGCATATATGTTTAGGATAGATATTTCTTGTTGATGGAGTGAACCTTTTATCATTATGTGGTGGCCTTCCATATCATTTTAAATTTTTGATAGCTTAAATGGTATTTTGTCTGAAATTCGGATTGAGACTCCTCCTTTCTTTTGTGTTCCATTTGCCTGAAAATTTTTTCCCATCTTCTTATTTTGAGTCTGTGCCTGTCCTTTCTAGTGAGATGGGTCTCTTGAAGGCAGTATATTTTTGCCTGGTGATATTTTACCCATTTTGCCATTCTATGTCTATTCAGTGGTGCATTTAGTCCATTCACATTCAGGCTAATTATTGAAATGTGAGAGTTGGTTCCTATCATAAAGTTCTTATAGAGTTGATGTTGTTGTTCCTCTTGGTTTGTTGTCTTTCTTTTGGTTTGGGGGTTAGTTCATGTGTATTTTATTCTTTTTCCTGTACTCTTGTGAAGAATGTTGTTCTTTTTTCCTTTTCTTCTGTGTTTAGTACTTTCTTAAGTGTTTCATGTAGAGGTGGTCTGGTGGCAGCGTAAGTTCTTAGGGATTGGATATCTTGGAAAGATTTTAATTCTCCCTCACTGATGAAGCTTAGCTTGGCTGGGTAGGTTATTCTTGATTGAAATTGTTTATCTTTTAGGACTTTGAAGATAGGTCTCCAAGCTCTCCTAGCCTGTAGGGTCTCTGTAGATAAATCTGCTCCTATTCTAATTGGTCTTCCATGGTAGGTGATCTGGCCTTTTTCTCTTGCTGCCTTTAGGAATTTTTCTTTTATACCTACTTTGTTTAGGTGAATTATTATGTGTCTGGGAGTTGGTCTTCTTATTTGTTGTCTTGCAGGGGTTCTCTGACTCTCTTTTGTGTTAATTTTTGCATCACTGATAAGATGAGGGAAGTTTTCTTCAATAATATCATGGAATGTTTGTTCCAAGGTAGTTTCTGATTCTCTTTCTGTTTCAGGAAGGCCTATTACTCTTAGGTTCTTTCTCTTGAAGTAATCGCTCATCTCTTGAAGGTTTTGTTCTGTCTTTTTAAGCTTGTTTTCTGTGTTTTTAACAGTTTGGGTTAGTTCTATATTTTGGTCCTCAAGCTCTGAGATTCTTCTGCTTAACTAATTCTGCTTTCCATGCTTATCAGTTTGTTATTTATTTCATTCACAGTATTCTTTATTACTGTTATCTCAGTTATCAACTCCTTCCTAGTTTCTTCTTGTCTCTCCTCAATTCTTTTTAATCTCTCCATTAATGTCTTGATATCTAGGTTTATAGTTTGAGACCAGTCATTCTGGGGGCTCTTCATTGTTTGCATTCCAAAGTCAGTTTTCTCAGTGTCTGCCCTCCCAGGGGTTTGGGAGAGACCCATATTTGTTTGGTTTTTCTTCATTTGTGTAGATTTTTCTCTCTCTCCCCCTTTCCCTTCCCTTCTTTAATTCTGTTTTTCAGGGAAGGTTGGGTTGCTTTTGCTTCAGGCTTGTGCAATCTCCTGTTCTTCCTTATGAGGGTCCTCTGACTTTGTTCACTTTTGAGGCTGGAGTGTGGGCTGCAGGCTGTACTTTTTGCAGTTTTGAGGTTTAATTGAGGGGGAAGCTGTGATTCAGAATCTATCTGCTGATTCCAGCATCTACTAACAGGTGTATGGGCATACTGGAACCTATTTCCCACTGCCTTACAATCTGTGCAGTGGGATGTAGGTTTGGTCCATTAGGAACCGAGGTGGAGGCTGCTCATAGGTGGGCGGAGCAATGCAAATCTCTGCCTGTAAAATGGCCAAGGTGGGCAGCTCTTCTTTCATGGATCCTTTCTCTCTGCTCACCCGGGTCCCTGGGCGATCCACTATTACAGGCTGTGGTGGCGTGCAAGGCACCAGGGATCAGCTGCACAGCTGGGTGCTGGATCTGGTGTGCCACCAGCAGGCTGGAGTGGAGGAGGAAGCTGGGAGTTCCCAGCACCTCCTTAAGATATGCTGTTCCCTTACACAAGCATGGGGTCATACACTGGGTACCTCAGCCAGGATGGGCCCAGAGCTCCAGAGCTCCAAAGGGCAGGTGGTGAGTGGTGAGAGTGGCTTTGGGGCCCTCACATGGTACTTCAGACAGAAATGGGGGCACACATTTTCAAAGACAATGAAAGGACTCTGGGTAATTGATTCTGTTGTATTACTTATGAACTTATCAAAGAAGAAAAAATTAGGTTACTGGAAGGTTTGTCTTAAAAGGAAACTGAAGTTGAAATTTGTGTATTGAAATGTTAACTATATGTTGAGATGGACATTTGAGTGTCAAGCCTGGTTTAATTTGTAAGTGCACTCTTTTGATTCACAGAGTATTGATAGACTTTCTTGCCTCCACTGTAAGACTTTGTAAGTCTCAGAATTTCATTTACATATTTTGTTGCAGAACGTATAACTAGCTTTGAATCTGAATGAAAACTAATATCATGTGAGTGTATAAATAGACAAATTTGTATATGAATAACCTGAGGTCGACTGCCCTTATGACCATATAATATAAAAAGCTTCAATAGAACACCAACAAAATGTATCTGTATCTAACACTAAAAAGTGCTTTCTTAAGATTGTAGAGGTAAATTTATTTGAATCTACACATTTCTGATTATGCATGAATATGTTGTTGTCAAATTTCAGCATCATTCAAGTACTGGATATCCTTTTCTGAAGCTTAGAGAAAAATGTTTCAGAATTACGTGTAAACCACTCAGTGTCAACCTACTGTCATATGAACTAGTGCCATATTTATTGACATATAGGGATATAATCCCCTTTTAGATATTCTAGCTTGCCTAGTAGCTATAAATGTTTTCTTTTTTATTTTCTCATTTTGCAAAGGGAAAGGGAAAGGGTTGTACCAAAATAGTTTTGTTGATGCCTGAAGTGATGCAAAACTAAGATGAAGGCAGCAAATGTAGAAAAAAATAAATTCAAAATGATTTGTTTAGATTAGGTTTATGGGCTCATGTAGTTTAGTGGAGTGAGACCAGGGACTAGGAATAATCAGAGAGCCTCTTGTCTAAACACAAACAATATGTAGTTCAGGAACATTAGGGCCTTGCTAGATATTACACAGCAAGGATCTTCATTCAGTAGTAGCAAAAATAAAGAAAAAAGGCAATGGGCTGGAATCCTGTAGACAATTAGCTAGCATGATGCAGAAGTGAAAATGGCACCTCTTGAATAACAGTTGTACAATGCAGGACAGGCCTTTGTAATTTATTTCCTTTTTTTCATGTTAGATGAACACATATAATTATAGGAGATAATAGGTTTTGGAATTTTTTAATGCTAGGCAAAATGTTTAAATTCCTTAGTATACAGTTGACTATATTTAATATAAAATGGGAATGAATGTATTTGGGATTCCAAAGGGGGCAGTACTTCAGGATGACATAAAACCAGTGATTCATCCTATGTCCACTTGTTACTTGGGGCAATTCCTTCCTTCTTCTGGACCTGCTGTTATTGCTTGTGTGTGTGGGTATGTGTGTAAAACAGGAGAACAGAGCCAGGCTTGGTGGCTCAGCCTGTAATCCTGTAATCCCAATGCTTTGGGAGGCTGAGGTGAGTGGATCGCCTGAGCCTGTGGGTTCAAGACCCACTTGGGAAACTTGGCGAGACCTCATCTCTACAATAAAATAAAAAATTAGCCGAGTGTGGTAGCACACGCCTGTAGTTCCGGCTCCTTGGAAGGCTGAGTTGGAAGGATCACCGGAGCCCAGCAGGTTGAGGCTGCAGTGGCTGGGAGCAGCCACTGCACTCCAGTCTGGGTGACAGAGTGAGATTCCAACTCAGAAAAACAAAACAAAATAAAACAAACAGGAGAACAGGAGCTTTTCTCTTGGAAGGTGATAATGGATAGTATTGTGCTGGTCAATGTTTAACAACTGGCTGTCAGAGGAAAAGAAAATCCTAATTTGTAGCCCTTGTGAATTTCTGGATTTCTGTGGTACAAATGTTTCCACCATGGGCAATTTCAATTTATTTACCCATATTAAATGGCTCAAAGAAATCCTGAAAAGTTTGATAAGCTGTTCTCCTGAGCAGGTGGCAGCTGGCTTCAGCGCTCTTCTGCTAGTAGTTTTCTTAGCCCCTGGTTATTCTGTGGAGTTGTTTTCTGGAAGGAACTATACCTATAGCTGTGAGTTGCTTGAAAGCTTTGGTAAACGTCAAGACCCTGTGATTTTTAAGAACTTTCTCAGGACCCAGATTCTATAAGTTTCCCCAAGAGGAAATGTTTACAAGACAGAATACATTTTAATTTTGTGTGCCCTTTTTAAGTTGATGTTATTGATTTGTTATTGTTGATATTTCCTAGAGTGCTTGTGTGATTTAACTGAGATACTTTTTCTACAGAGAGAGTGTGTACAATATTAATAAGTGGTTTGGGAGAAGGCAGTTGATTCTGACATACCAGCCAGTAGTATCTCGGATACTTTTGCTCTTTGAGTATGAAGCTGTTGCCAGCTGAGATCTTTGAATGTGACAAAAGCTTTGCATCATGGCAAATGCCTTGCACACAAGACACCTTATCCTTCAGGGCAGGGGTTGGCAGCTTTTGACCTATCAATGAGCCCAGCCCACTACTTATTTTTGTGTGGCTCATGAGCTAAACACGGTTTTTACATTTTTGAATGGTTGAAAAAAAATGAAAGAGGAATAATAATCTGTGACATATGAAAATGATGTGAAACTTCAGTTTTTTGGTGACCATAAATAAAGTTTTATTGGAATACAGCCTTGCCCTTTTGTTTATTCCATCTATCATCCATATTGTCATGTAATCTGTGGTTGCTTTCATGCTACACCAGCAAAATTGAGTAGCTGCAGCTGAGACTGTGGGGTCTACATAACCTAAAATATTTACTATCCGGCCTTTTAAGGAAAACATTTGACAACCCCTAATCTAGGAAATAAGTCTCTGAAGAATGTGAGCAGTTAGTTCAAGGTTCTGTTTAGCAACTGAAAATATAGCAATAGGAATGCCAAATTCATCTTTAATGGAATTGAAAGGGGTTGCATAAGAAATGAAGAAGAACCTCAAACAGCTTGTGAAAATCCTCAAAATATTTTTTAAAAAGTAAGGTGAATAAGGAATTTTTCATTTTGCCCAAGTCACCTCCTCTCAGTTTCTTTTATAACATAATACTGTATAAAGGAAATTTTCATCTCACGTTTTCTTGTGTTGACAAGTTCTGACTAACATGCTTGTCTCCTGATACACAGAGACCTTGTTGCTCCTGACACAGGTGGTAAAGCAATATCATTGGTGGTTATAGGGGCTGGGTTTAAGGTCACACAGATGGGGTTCGAGTACTGGCTAAGACACTTATTTGTTACCTGGTCTTGGGCAAATTTCTTTGAACAGTTCTCAGCTTTAGTTTTCTTAGCTATAAAATATAATATTGTTCTGAGAATCAAGCAGGGTACTTAAATTACTTATCACAGGATCTGATACATAGTAAGCATATATATAATAAGTGTTACTTTTTATTTGTTGTTTTATTCTTATTATGTTTGTACACCTCAGGGCCTTCCATACATGCACATATTTATCTTTTGGGTTAAACTTTTCCCTTTTAGTTTTAGCAGACAGAAATAGACATTTAATTTGACAGTATCTTGACATATAATACAAATTATTTTTATACCAAATTCTTTATCTCCTGTAAAGTGTCTTGAAATGAAATTCATGCAAGTGTCACAGTCTTGGGTAATATTTTTAACTTTGGTCTGATAAGGCTAAGTGTCCCCATTCATTTCTTCCCCAAAAGAGACTGCCCTCCAGTGGAAACAATTCTGGTAAGGGGAGAAAAACATTTTGGCAGTTAAGACTATCTGAAAATGCTTTGTAGAATTCTTTTCTGTTAAAAATATACCTGGTTGTGAAAGTCAAACCTTCATGGGAGAAAGACCCTCCTATCCTCCCAATACTACCACAGTCTGCTCTGATGATGGCATTCACCAATCAGACATTCATTCTGTTGAAGACTATTTTTTCCCACACTTGCTTTTATCAAGTGATTCTCAACCTTGGTTTCATGTTAGAATACTAGGGAGCTTTAAAATTTCCCAATACCTGGATTGTACTCCAGGGCAATTAAATCAAAATCACTGGGGATGGGATCTTGGAATCAATATTTTTTAAGTCCTCTCCACACACTCGATTCCAAAGTGTAGCCTGCAACCAAGGTTGAGAATCACTGCCTCAAACCGTTCAGTTTTTAAACTTTTGTTTTTAATAAAGTAAAGCAAGACTCTTGCTCTCATGTTACTATGGTGTTTGCTTTTCTTAAGCATTCTTCAGTGCAGCATCCATTGTCAATTGCTTATATTAGAGTCTTGTCTCTAGGGAAATTTACTGATCCAATCTTATTTCATTAGCTTGTTAATAAAGGAAGATCTTTTAGGTAGTGAAAGAGTGATGAGAAATGAGTCTTTGACACTTCTCTCACTGTAAATTCCAATGATTAATTCTGTTTGGGACCAATAATCATTTGGATTTTGATAAATGAATGGCTGCTCTACAGAGGCATTTGGGTTTACCTCTTGAAAAATGTAGTTACATAGGATGAATTTGGAAGATGATATCTTTTGTGTGTTTACTTGTAGTCTTATGCATGTATATGCTGCTAAATATTCTTTGAATTAACATACTGTTCATTGTATTTGGCTCAGTAGAGATATTTTCTTAATTTAATCACTTATTTAAATAGAGATCGCTATAGTTGCATTGAGTTTGAGGCATTTGAAGGAAGTTTAATTAATTTTGGTATCTATAAAATAAAAATAATGATACTACCAGTTTCTAGGGTTGTTAAGAAAAGTGGAAAAGATAATATGTGTAAAACAGCCTAGTGGCTAGCAATAAGCAGGCAATCCAATGACATTATAGCATCAAGACAACATATTATAGAGGTCAAGAGCAAGGTACTGGAATTGTTGTCTCTGGGTTCAAATCTCATCTAGATTACTTGTCAGCTGTGATGTTAGTCAAATTACCCTCTTGAAATCTCTGTTTTCTTACCAGGAAACTTTTAGCTATATTTTGTGAGGGAGGGTGAGAATTAAATGAAATTATATATTTAATGTGTTTATCATGATTCATGGCATACGTAAAACAGGAAGAAAGAGTGTAAGAGAAAGAGAGAGAGGGAGAGAGATTGAGATTATGTATTCATTCTTCATTCTGAGTTGCAAGGGACTCTTAACTTACTTCTTATGTGGTCCCTGAATCACAGCATCAGCATCAACTAGGATCCTATTAGAACTACGGAATCTTAGTTACCACTTTGGACCTACTGAATCAGAATCTGCATTTTTTTTTGTACCCAGAAACTTTATAAAAGTCATTTATCAATGCAAAGAGGATCTGCACTTTAAAAACTTATCAGTGATTTGTGCAGACATTTGAACAACTCTGTTCTAGTCAACGAATGGGAAGTACAGGACAAAATTGCCACCACTCCCCTGTCGTACACTGTTGGCAGGTACCATCAGTCATGGCATTTCATCCCACCAGCGGCATGCCTAACTACTCAGTCTCAACTAGTTGATAGGAATTGTCATGAGAGATGAAACTTACGGCAGAAGAAACTTATGAGGAAGTAGTGAGAAAGTGAATTTCCAAAACAACACTCAAACTCAAGGTCCTTAGTCCTCAACTAGTGATACTACACATTAGTTTACATTGCCTCCAAGATTTCATTCAGCAGCACACAACTGTTGCATAGCTGACTTTGTGCTGTAGCTGGAAGGTGAAAAAAGGAAATTAATATTATCCAGAGAGATAAAATAGGATTCAATAAAGTGGAAGTTGAAAAGAAATAGGTTAAAATCAGCTATATTACCATGATTAAACCCAAAGCCTAATAGTAATCCCTATCACCATAATCTAGGCATGGTGATTTTAAAAAATCAATGATAATGATTGAAAAAGAGATTATTCATTAATTTTTTTGAACTCCAAAATTTACTTCTTTAAAAAAATCTTTTTTTCATTTAAGCATTTGCTTTTTAACAAGGGCATATAGTACTTGGGGGTGAAATTTTCATTAAAATGACTACTGAATCCATTAGACAGTATTTTACAAACACTAATTTTGAATTGAACACAAATTGCAGGCATGTGTATTACTGTCTTTGCCTCTCATAATAGGTTTTGCTTGAAATTTTAATTTTTAGAGTGGAATGAGCCTTGAGATAGCATATGATCCATTTTCTACCTCCTGGGAAGGAGAAAAGAATTTTGTTCATCACCAACAAGAGATGTGCAGAAATGAACATAACATCCTAATACCTCAGAAATTTATCTTAAGCATCACGTCTGCTGTTGCACTGAGGCTGCTAGACATTTTCTGACTCATTACTCAAATGACTCATGCTCCATTTAATGTGGTGGGAATACATGGAGAAATGGCCAGATCCAACCGAGTAAGTAAGCGACTGGCCAGAGTTCTCTACATTTTGTTACCTGGGCCGTTAATTTGCTAGAAATTTTGAGACATTAACGTTCCTCTGAAGTGTCTGGCTGACATAGAGAGGCCTCTGTCTCCACTCAGGAGGAGAGAATATGCCAACATTTTCCTTCTCAAATTGAAACAGGGATTCCCAATTTTCACATCTCAAATTTACCCTAAGCTGTAGTAATAGTTTAGCTAATGTAGGATAGACTCTGATGTGTGTGTGTGTGTGTGTGTGTGTGTGTGTGTGTGTGTGTGTGTGTATGTACATGTAGTGTTACTTTACTCAAACTATAAATATTGACTTCAACCTTTTCAGGAAAGGTCATTTCTTTCCAGTGAATTAACTTAGTCAATATACACATTATTTTTATCACCAGAAAATGTTCCCTCATATACTATATAAAGATACTTTGATCAACAACAAACTGCATATATGAAAGTGGTCTCATAAGATTAAAATATGGTAATTTTACTGTACCTTTTCTATATTTAGCTACACAAATACTTTAAAATTATGGTACAATTACTTTCAGTATTCAGGAAAGTAACATGCTGTACAGTTTTGTAGCCTAGAAGCAATAGGCTATACCATATAGCCTTGGTGTATATTAGGCTATACCATCTAGGTTTGTGTAAGTTTGATGTTATGATGTAAGTCATGATGTTTGTATAACAACAAAATTGCCTAACAACGCATTTCTTAGAACTTACCTTTGTCATTAAGTGATGCATGACTGCACAGGTATGCTTGCCCCTCTGCTACACACAAGTATTGGGTGAAAGAATAATTGTAGGCTTGTGGAAATTAGAACCAAGGAGCTATGACATTATCCCTTGAGGTAACATCAATGATCCAATCGTAAAAACCACCTTCCTCTTTTGCCTGTAATTAATTTCATGTCCAAAGTCATGGTATATAAAATAAGACATTTACGAAATGTTTTTTGAGAATTAGCTTTCCCTAATGGTAAAAAAATGAAATCTGGAAAACAGGCACATATACATAAATTTTTTGTGACTCTCTTTAGCTGAGATGGAGAATATTCCCTTCAAAAATTGTGCTATTTATACATTAGGACCAACAAGACCCATTTTCTCCTTAAGAGTCAGCTATCTTGTTTTATACAAACTTTTGAACTTGTTTTATTTTAAACTATTCTCAAAATGTCCTTCTCATAAAAAATATATGTTCCACATATGATATAAACAAAATTGGCTACTTTTCAGCAAATGAAAATATGCAGGAACTTAAAAAAAGACATTTTAAAAGTTAAACTATAGGCTGAATAACAAAGGACAGACAATGTAAATACCAATAGGATAAGGATTGTAGTTCTCTATCCTTTTCTGTGTATTTAAATGTCTATTTAACGTACTACGGCTTAGAAACAGATTTTGGAAGATAGGTTGATCCTTTTGCATCATCTTATTCCTTTAGTGCATGATGCTGGGTTGGAGCAATACAGAATGAGTTAAACATACATAATCGTATGCCTTTAGTGACTTAAAGTGATGCTTTAACTTTTTGAAGAGCTTGCTATAAAATTTGAGTCACCTGGAATAGTGAAGCAATCGAAATATTGTTAGCCTATATTAAAAAAGGGAAAGAAGAAGATTGAAATTTGTTTTCACAGCAGCTAATGAAGCATCTAGTGATTCAAACGTCACTCTAAAGCTCACCTCATTAAAGCAGAACATCTTGTTTTCATGAATGTCCTGGGGTAACTGGACTATTATATATATATTCATTTACTAGAAATAAGTAACAAAGATTTTCAACCAAATTTAAATATTTAAGAAAGCCTCTTAGCATTAATGTCTTCTAAGTGTGCAAATAAATTTTTTAAAAACAGCCTAGGAGAGGTGGACTCTGCATCTTTTTTCTTACAAAAGCCAACTTTTGGATTATTTGAAAGCAGACTCTGCCATCAAATAAAATGAACCATTGACTACATTTTCATTGAGAGATTTATTACCAGCTTCCTTATTTAGTGCACTTTTATTAAAATACTACTGCAGCTTCTGTCTGACTCCTCATAATTTAGATCTTTAATGGACAGTCATAAGACATTAAATTGTCCTTGTTATTTTTTGACCCACAAGAGAGCATGGGGGCACCTAATTATGAGAGAATAAATTAAGGAGAGGGGAATCTAGGTAGCTTCTGGACATTTGGAAAGTCTATGTACTTGATTTTTCAAATTACTGCTGAAATGCAGCTTCAAAATTCGGTATGTAAGAACTTGCTCCCTGAACTAGCTCAGTGTTCATTTGGGAGGACCAGAATCATGTATAGTGCCAAACCCTGTGCTTGTGGTAGAGTAATGCCTGATAAATACCTGTTGAAAAAAATGAATGCATCAGTGAGGGGGTGTTCTACTTGTTCACCAATATTCTCCTTTTTATTTATTTGAAAAACAGTATTCAGATTGTTTTTCCATGATTAGATCGCTTTTTTAAGGTAGTGAGCTACAAGAATATGCACTTATTTATATCACTGGGTGAAATCCATATGTATCTATATGTGTCTGCATGTAGATACAAATATGTAATTAGAACCAGAAGCTATGGGAAATAAGGAGAACATTGTAGATTTCCAAACTTACCAAACTGCCTAGTAAAACGTGTACTAATAGAGTAGGCTCCAGGGGAATGGGTTTTCATCCGCTACCATCCCTGTTACGTGGAAAGCCCTTTTTCCATTACTTTTCTATTTTAAATCTATTCCCCTGCCCTGGCTGATTGAACTTTTCTGAAACGTGCCAAGCAGAGAATCTCACCTCTTCTCTCAGCTTGGAAATAATAACATCTTCACATTTTTCATGGCCTTTTCTGAAATAGGAACCTTTCATTTATGCTTCTTTCCCAATTGAAATAAATTGATTAACGTCATGAAGCTGTGTTTCACCATAGACCTTTCGAAACAAAAAGCTGCTTTTCTGATGTGGTAAGGGAACAGATTGTCCTAGATTTCCTTATGCTCCAAGGACTCTGGGGCAAAGGAACTATTTTATCATTACATGTTATTGAACCCTAAAGAATTATCAGGTTTCATTTCTTCCCTTTTGCTTATGTTTTTCCCTCGAGCATTTCTAGACACCATACCCTTGGTGTTTAGTAATCACAGCTCTCTCTGGGACCCCTCTTCTATGCTTCCTGATATTTCTTATGTATTCTCATCTCCTTATCTTCTTGCCCTAGGAAATTTTTAGTACCTTGTCTTCCACTTCTTGTATTGTTTTAAAATTTTAGTTCTATCAATCCTACTCTGAATTTCCAACAACCTTCCTGTCTCTTATACTGATCTTTCCTTTTCATAGTACCTTGTGTTAGTTAATGTTTGTTTTGTCCCAGGTTCACCCTCTACTCTCTTCTGTCTGAATCTCCTGGACTTCCTTGCTGGTTTGCCACATGGGAGGCACTAGTACACATTTTGGAGGATGAGAGGAGAAGGAGGTTGGTATACTAATTCTTCACTCTCATTGGCCAGAGGGTAGGAGCTCTGTCCTTCTGCAACTACAGCTGCCACCAGACATTTTGGCCTCCATAGCTATGGCTGTCATTGGCCTTGAATAACATTCTTTTTACCCTTTGTCTTTATAGCAGTAGGGGTGGTCACGGCTTCCCACTGATGCTAGTCTTTGGTGCCCCACAATCCTTTAGTTGTTCCTTTAGCCTATTCCTTTATTCATGTGAACCATCAGGAATGAGTTCTATTCTCTAATGGACAAACAACCTGTTCTTAACTTACAAGTGCAGCATCTCTCCAACAATTCACATTAGAATTTATATTTATAAGTTTCCTTCTGAACTATTTCTTTTTCTGATGCCAGTCGCACTCTATAAATATTATTTCGATTTTGTGCTGTGGTCTTAACTCTCTCATTCTTTTATGAAAATCTTGTTTGATTAAAAAAATATTAAAGGTTTCCTTTGTCATTGTGTATGTCTGTTTCTACAGTCTCTGATGAGTCTCCCAGCCACCAGTTCCAGTTCACTGCAGTCCCCCTGGATATCATGACCATGTATACCCCTTTCTAATGTTTAGACAAGGAAAAATTAAAATCTTCTTGGTATTAAAAGTCATCTGGCATCTGGAGCTCACCTTACATTTCCAATTCACCTATCTCAGCAGACCCTGGACCTAGACATAACTTTCCCCAATACACCTTTCTCATTGCTGTTTTTGCACCTGTGCACATCTAATTCCCAATTGTGTTTCTAACTGGCTTGCTATGTAACTTCTTAGGCAAATCCAGAAGTCTCCTCCTTTTTCACCTTTTATTCTAACCCTTATGACTTACTGCTCTGTCTTACCTACTAGAAGGCAAATCCGTTGACTAGGATTTTTAAGCATTTTGTTCTTCGTTCTTTTCTCCCAATGCATCATCTGTCATCTCTATTCTTGGGCTTATCAAGATGACACAGAGAAAAGCAATATTCCCAGCCTTAAGAAGCACAGAGTCAACTGAGGAGACAACTACATAAATAAAGGGAACACAGCATGAAAAAGGCCTTAGTAAAACATGGAGGAGGCAACAACAAATTCTGTTGGGAAAGAAGAAGGGAGTTCTGGGAAGGTTGAGGACATTTGCACTGACTTTTTTTTACTCTGGAAAGTGGAAGGACTGAAAGGAGGTGAATGAGCAAGGGGTACTCTATACATACAGGCCAACTGATGGAGCTCTTTTCTCAACTCAGGTACAAAGGGGCCCATGGCTATACCCTTAAGTAAATCCTTTGTTTTAGTGTTAAATTGAACCTGACCTTGGTGTAGTCAGTGTAGAGGTTGTTGTCCAAGGATGAGTTCTTCACAGGTCTGAATTTGCAGCAATTCCTAGCCTGTGATTCTTGTGGGGCTAGGAGGAGAGAGCTTGTGAGTGCTTCACAACGCATCTTTTTCAGTAGTAGCTGACTTTTTGTAAGCTCTTCATGCCTGCCTCAACTGTACCCCATTACCAGATCATATACAGGTGATACTGGTTTAAACTGATATAGCAACAGTGTTACTCTGAGCTATTCTCAAAATCAGTAGGAAGAGCTAAGGTAAAAGAAAGAAGATGGAGAAGATACAAGGATGCTGCTGGCAATTTGTGAACTAAATTGCAGGCTTAAATGGCTTCGCTGGCATTGCTTTTCTTGTTGTTCTGCAAGGAAACGCAGAAAGCAAGAAAGCAGAAGGCAGGATGAAAGGGCTCAGAGTGTCTTGAATCCTCCTGAATTTCTGGCTCTTGCTTTGTTTTGTACATTTTAAAATTTTATTTTAAAGATGCGGGGTACAATTCAGGATTAGGTGTACAGGTGGTAGCTCCTTCAGCTGCTAGGACCTGTTTTTAAATTGGGACATAGGACACAATAGTGAAAAGTATATAAAACATGAATGAACACACAACAAATTGTCACCAGTGGTAGAATCTTCAGTTTTCTCTCTGGAGAAAGTAAGGTCAGAATCCAGGTGATGAGAACTGTTTGACCCCTCACCCCATCCAGCCTTAAGCAGA
This sequence comes from Carlito syrichta, assembly GCF_000164805.1. Classification (NCBI taxonomy): domain Eukaryota; kingdom Metazoa; phylum Chordata; class Mammalia; order Primates; family Tarsiidae; genus Carlito; species Carlito syrichta. The sequence continues at coordinate 507,093 of NW_007258459.1, read as the reverse complement.
GGCAGCTGCTCTCCGTTCCTTTTTTTCTGGGCAGAGAGCTGAGCACTTGCTGTGTCTTCTCCCGCTTCTCAGAACTGCTCTGGATTCTGCTGGTCAGTCTTCAGCTCAGGAAGGGAAAGTAGTCATTCATTCCTCCAGATGCTTTGGTCTGTCATCTCTATTCTTGGACTTACCAAGATGACCCAGAGAAAAGTGATATTCCTAGCCTTAAGAAGCCCACCAGAGTCAACTGAGGAGACAAGTTCATAAATAAGGGAAACACAGTGTGAAAAGGGCCACAGTAAAACATAGAGGAGGCAACTACGAATTCTGTCGGAAAGGAGGAAGGGAGATCTGGGAAGACTGAGGATGTCTGCTCTGAATTTCTTACTCTGGCAGAGGAAATGGAAGTCCAGACTGGAGACTGTTGAGAGGGATACAAGTCTTACAGGCAGGTTTTCACAGCACTTGGGACTCTTCTATTCCCACCACAGATCTTTGGTTTGGGGATCTGAGGAAGGGAGAAAGAATGCAGGAGGTGGGACATTTGTGAACAAAGCCTGCTTTTCAGCAGAAATTCAAATCCAAAATGAGATGAACACATCAGCTGAGGAAGGAAAGTGTCTGAGGGAAATGGTCAAAAATGTCCCTGGGACTTCCTCAGAGGACACATTTGATCAGGGGAAGTGCAGTACCCACGCAGTTCTAGACAGTACCCTGCAGTAGCCTCATGCTTTGGGTTCGTCCAGGCCCTGCTACTTGTGTGCTGTGTGCAGATGACTGACTTAACCTTTCTGGTACTAAGGCAATTCTGGGGAAAAGCTTGAGCTTGGACCCTGGACAGACCTGGGTGCAGGTCCTGGACCTGCCACTTAGTAGCTTTGGAACTTAAGGTATTTATTGTGCTTCATTGCGCCTCAGTTTTATTAACCAAAACATGAGGATAATAGAAGCCACTTGGTATAGATGCCAAGAGGATGAAATGAAATTTTATATGTCAAGTATTTGGCACCGTGCTGCCTCGGTAGATGCAGGTTGTTGGTGATTAAAGAACCCCCCAAGTTGTGACCACTTGGTCTTAGATCTGTTCTCAGTACTTATTTTCTTTTTACATTTTGCCAACCAGCATTAGACTCTTTTTTGTGCTAGGTTATTGAAGGGACTTTTGACTCAGGTCAAAAGAAACGATGGGATAAATCTGACCTTGTCTCTCATTTAAAGCTTCTATCCTTTCATCAATAGACCATGTGTTTTTTGTTTTATAGTCTAGAACTCTAGGATGATAGGAGTTGTGCAGGGGTTAGGAAGAGAAGCCACATTTGATAGCAGGATGACATGTAGATTGTGTGTGTGTATGTATGCCTATGCATATGTATGTGTGTGATCTTTTTGGCTATAGATTTTTAGCCATTATGTTATCAACAGTCTCTTTTTTTCCTATCTTATTTGTAAACATGCCTAGAGGCTAGAATGTGACGGACATATCCTATAAATAGAATAAATATTCATTATGAAATACAAAGTAAATCTAGCCTACTGTTGCTCAGCTTAATTAAAATAAAAAGAAGGAATTTTTATATACCTGTATAAATATGTGTATATATTCAAATACATGAATATTATATATTTGTATAGAGAAAGAGTTATAAATATAAATGTGTGTGTGTATATATACAGAGAAGCATATAAAGTAGTGCAGACTGCTTTGAAATTGGAGATTTTGCAACCACTTTCTGCCCAAATATTAATTGTTAACTTAATCAGTTGGCTGTTGATGGGTTATCTTGTGGTGTTGATTTTAAGTTACCATAATGTAGAATCCATTGACTTTAAACCCTGAAAGAGATCTGCAAAATCTTTATAATTCGGAATTTTCTAATGTGAGTTCAGTAAAACACTAGTCACTTGATGTATAGTCTGTCAAAAGAACTCTGTGACTGGGAAAATGCTGCAGCTTATATTCCCCTCTTTGAAAATGACATTAATATAGTTAACCTTCTGCCAAGTTCTGAAAGGAAGAAACCCGTTAGTTGGATTACCCTACCCCTTCCCAAACCTATTTGAATATGGAACGCTTTCTTCAAGTAATACCTGTTATAACAAACTTGGGAAACACTATTTTGGGCAAAACCTTCATTTTAGAAATCAAAAACAATGACTAAAGAAATGATTTGCCTGCGTTTACTAGATGGTGAGTCTCTTTTATTCTATTCCCAAGCTATACATCAAACATAATTATCTTGTACTTGAAGGAAGATGCTAAGGAAAAGGAATTCTTCCTCTGATGGACTTTACCTAATAGCTTTTGTTAACTTGCTTTCTGATCTTTTCTGCATTTGTTTTTCAAAGAACACTCTTTCCAGAGACAGCACTTAATACTATTGCTTACTGTGTAACCTAGTAGCTCTATTGTAATTATAATTTCATTTCTTTTGAATCCATAAGCTTTCTCTGTTTCCTCTACAGCCTTCCTTTCTTTCACTCCCATCCCCATAAATCTTCGCTTACAGAAATGCCCTTGTGCTTTGTTCTTCATCTTGAACATGTCCCAGGTTAACCTGTCTGGGGACCCACTTTTTTGCTCCCAAAGTATATGCAAATTCCTGTGTACTTAAAATTTTCTCAAAATCTCCTCAGAAGCCTAAAGACTTCTACATAATATATTCTTGTAAAAGAAAATTAATTGATATTAATTAATCTCTTTCCCTGCATGACAATTTTTTTCTTGATCTCAGTGTTGGTAATACATCATTCAGTGTTTTTAATAACAGCTTGTGGTTTTGCCATTCATTCAATGGAGTTCTTAAGTACTCCACACATTTCCCCTCAGGATGTGTCTTATAGAGCAAAATTGCAGGTCTTGCTTGCCAGTCTTCTAGGCACTAGGGTGGCCACTAAGTGTTCTGAGAATTTTGGGACAAGTGTACTCTTCTTCATTCTTGTGTTGATAGTGGTGGATGTGAATTGGCTGAGGTCCATTCCAATAATATTTGTCTGTTCTGTGTCTAAACGTGTGAGAGGCTCTTGAAATAATTTTTTAAAATGTACTAGGTATTGTTCTGCCGTTAAAAAAATCACACTTTGGTAGTGGAGGGCAACTTCTACATGAACACAGTAGTGGATGGGAAGTGCAGTGTTATGCCATGCGCTAAGTGCTAAAGTGCACCAAGCAATGAATTCAGTAAGAAAAGATCTCACAAGGGAGGTGGCACTTTAGTAGCATACTGAAGGCTAACTAGGAGCTTTTTACAGGGCACAAAAATGTGATAACTACTTGAAATGCCATAGATAAGTTGTAGGTTCCCATCCGCTCCTGGCCTTTCTCCTACCCCTACTCTTGTTCCCAGCTTAGACACACTCTCAGAGTGTACTGTACCTGGAAATGTGTTATTCGTGAATATGACTTTAAGTCCAGATTATAACAGTTCAGTGTCATTCTTTAAATAGTCCCTCGCATGTCTTCTTCCTCACTATGATTATCTCCAACACCTCTTTAGGACTTGTTTGTAGGTTATTCTCTGTGTTGAGCCAGTCCCCTTTCTTTATTTCTGTGCCTAATTTCCTTGTAATCCTTACAGTGGCTCCCATGCAGCATTGCGTCTCAAACTTATCAGCTCATTGAAATTACCTGGAGAGCTTCACAAACTACTGGTGTCTGTGCTCCAACTCAAGAGACTGTGATGTAATTGATCTGGGCTTTGGAATTTTAAAAAGATCCCCAGACAGCAATGAAATCATTCTAAAATTGAGTGCAATGATGATTATACAACTTGGTGAATAGATTAAAAACCATTGAATTGTACACTTTAAATGGATGATATGTATGGGATGTGAATTATATCTCAATAAAGCTGTTGTACTTCTTAAAATCCTAGGTGACTAATTTGAGAAGCACTGCCATAGGTTAAATGGGAGAACGGAGGTCTAGAGAAACTAAGAAAATTGCTCAGATTCTCACAACTAGCTAGACGGAATAAGAACCCAGGCAATCTGACACTAGAGCTCATACATGTTCTTATTAAATACATCATCCTCGTGTCTTTGAGGATGTTCCTGCTGACTCATTACTCAACAGGCATATGCTTCAAGAAGTAGTGATGGATTTCCTTCCATTTATCCACACATGCTCACCATGTCATATTATGTAAGCAGTAGATTTAATTTGTAAAATAATTGACTTTAGAATAAGATAAAGGAATTAGCCTCTTTGAGAATAAGATCCCAGATCTCAATTGCTTTATCACAGTACTGAAATGAACTGAGCCAGCCTCCTTTGGTGGCCAGGCAGTATCCTCAGAAGCACATTTAGAGATGAAAATGCCAGTATCAAAGTTATAAATTCAAAACCAACTGCTCCCCATCCTGGAACCTGAAAATAGAATTCTATTTTAAAGATACTGCCTGGAATGTTACCTTGCTCTTTGTCAACCCTCTAATGAATTTGGATATAAAACATATATAAAAATAGCTCAACTATAATAGGAGAAATGTTTGGGTTTTGGCCACAGATAGACAATAAAAAGGCAAGCCCAGAGTGACTGGAAGTCCTATTTTCACCAGTCCTAGGAAGACACAAGAGGGAAAATACTTTTGAAAGAAAGAAATGAATTCCTATCACAATAAATTGTCATAAATGTGTTTTCTAGAAAGAATACTCAAAGTTTAAGTTCCCCAAACAGCATGGTGACTTTTCAAAGAGGAATTCTTTGTTTCTTATAAGTCAAGATGATCACTGATGACCTCCACATGCCTTCTCTTTCTTTAACTATGTGTTCCTTTTTAAAATAAAGATTGAGTTCAAAAAGATGAGCTCAACTAAGAGCTAAAAAGGAACTCATTAAAAATGGCCTTTCTAGAGGCTGAAAGGTTGAGTTCCAGCGGTAAGTTTAGTTCATTTTGCTTTAGTAGTTAGGTGCCAACCATGTCCTAAAATGTTGGGAAGTGCAGTGATTTTCAATCTGTTTCTTATTGCCAAACATGAACTGTAGAGAGCACGTTATCTTGAATATTTGCCTAAATTAGTATTTGTTTTTAAATTAATATTACTTTCCCTATTTCTTAAATCAATGAAATCCACTGCTCTGGTATTTTTTTAAGGGAGAATGGGGGCCTGTTAGAATCCAACATTGAGGAATCAAAATAGGAACTGGGGATTATGATACTCTCCATCAGCAGAAAGAGTTGTATTATTTATGAATTATTTTACCTTGTATTTGAGATCAGCCCAGCTGGGGCCATAGTGCCTTGGGACAGCATGGGTGCCCACCTGTATGCCTTCTAGTGGTACAGGGATACCTCAGAGATATTGAGGATTAAGTTCCAGACTACTACAATAAAGCTAATATCTCCATAAAAAAATTCACACAATTTTTTTGGTTTCCCAGTGCATACAAAAGTTATGTTTACACTATGCCATAGTCTATTAAGTGTGCCATAGCATTTAAGTCTAAAAAAACAACATATAAACCTTAATTTAGAAATGAAGTACTGTTAATATATGCTGACACTCGTCTGAGCTTTCAGTGAGTCAGTCTTTTTGCTAGTGAAGTATCTTGCCTCATTACTGATGTCTGCTCACTGATCAGGGTGGTGGTTGCTGAAGATTGTGGTAGCTATGGCAATTTCTTAAAATAAGACAGCAATGAAGTTTGCCACATCAATGGACTCTTCCCTTACCAAAAAGTTTCTCTGTGTCATGCGATGCTACTTGATATCATTTTACTAACAATAGAACTAGTTTCAAAAGTAGAGTCAATCCTGTCCACTGCTTTATCAACTACGTGTACGTAATATTACAAATACTCCGTTGTCATTTCAACAATGTTTCCAGCATCTTCATCAGAAGTAGATTATGTCTCAAGAAACCACTGTTTTTACTTGCCCATGGAAACATCTCCTTGTCCATTCAAGTTTCCTCATGAGATTGCAGCAATTCAGCCATGTCTTTCGATTTCACTTCTAATTCTAGTTATCTTGCTATTTTTAGTTCCTTCCTTCACTGAAGTCATGAACCCCTCGAAATCATCCATAAGGGTTGGAATCAACTTCTAAACTCCTGTTCAAGTTGATATTTTGACCTCCTCCCATAAATCATGAATGTTCTTGATGGCATCTAGAATTGTGAGTTATTTCCAAATGGGTTTCAATTTACTTTTCCCAGCTTCATCAGAGGAATCACTATCTATGGCAGCTGTACCCTTATAAAATCTAATTTTTAAATAATAAGACTTCAAAGTCCAAATTACTCCATGACCCATGGGCTACAGAATGAATTTTGTACTAGTGGCCATGAAAACAACTTTCATCTCCTTGTTCCTCTCCATCAGAGCTCATGGGTGACATGGTACATTGTCAGTAAGCAATAGTATTTTGAAAGGAATCTCTTTTCTGAGCAGTAGTTCTCAAGAGTGGACTTAAGATATTTAGTAAACCATGCTGTAAACAGATGTGCTTTTATCCAGGCTTTGTTGTTTCATTTACAGAGCATAGGCAGAGATGATTTAACATGATTCTTAAGGGCTCTAGGATTTTCAGAATGGTCAATGAGCTTTGGCTTCAACTTAATGACGCCAGCTGCCTTAGGCCCTAACTAGAGAGTCAGCCTGTTCTCTGATGCTTTGAAGCCAGGCATTGACATCTCCTCTCTAGCTAGGAATGTCCTAGATAGCATCTTCTTCCAATAGGAGGCTGTTTCATCTACACTGAAAATTTGTTGTTTACTGTGACCTCCTTCATCAATGATCTTAGCTAGATCTTCTGGATAACTTGCTGTAGCTTTTATTTCAGAACTTGCTTCTTCACCTTGTGCTTTTATATAATGGAGATGCCTTCTTCCTTGAACCTCATGAACCAATCTCTGCTAGCTTCAAACTTTTCTTCTGCAGCTTTCTTGCCTCTCTCAACCTTCGTAGAACGAAAGAGCAATAGCGCCTTGCTCTGGATTAGGCTTAAGGGAATGTCATGACTGATTTGATCTTCTATCCAGACCACTCAAACTTTCTCCCTATTAGCAATAAGGCTGTTTCACTTTCTTATTCCTTATATGTCCACTGGAGTGGCATTTTTAATTTCCTACAAGAAAACTTTTTCTTTGTATTCACAAGTTGACTATTTGGCACAAGAGGCCTAGCTTTCAACCCATCTTGGCTATCAATACATCTTCCTCACTAAGCTTAAGCATTTCTAGCTTTTGATTTAAAGTGAGAGATGTGATTTATTAATGATGGCCATCCTTACTGGAGTTAGGTGGTATCTCAATGTGGTTTTGATTTGCATTTCTCTGATGATTAGGGAGGCTGAGCATTTTTCCATGTATCTGTTGGCTGCTCATATGACTTCTCTGGAGAATTGTTTATTGGCTCAGGTACAGGAAAAAGGACATTTGGTCACTGTTGGTGGGAGTGCAAACCAGTCCAACCTCATGAAATTAGTGTGGCGATTTCTAAAGGAACTAGAAAGTGACTTTCCATACAATCCAGCAATCCCCCTTATGGGACTATACCTGGAGGAACATAAATCGTTCTATAAAAAGATACCTGTACACACATGTATATTATTGCTACCATAGCAAAAACATGGAACCAATGCTATTACTCACTGAAAGTGAACTGTATAAAGAAAATGTAGTACATGTACACAATGGAATATTAAGCAGCCATAAAGAAAGATGAACTCATGAACTTCACAGCAAATTGGAGTTGGAGACAATCATACTAGTGATATATCACAGAAACAAAGCACAGAATATCACATGTTCTTATTCATAAGTGGGACCTGAACATTAACCACAGTAACCCAAGGAAGGGATAGATAGTAGCGGGACACTGTCAGAGGAAGTGGGGGGGGTGGCACATAACATCAATAAGGGTACTTGATCTCAAACCAGGTGAAGTGGGAACCAAAGGGGTGCCCAAACTTTACCTGTACGATGACCACTTAACCACCAAATCCTGAACTGTACCCCACATCTTTAAAATAAGAAAGGGTACCTGATCCCAAACCAGAAAAGAAAGGACCAGTGGAGGCCCAAACTTCACCTGCATGTAGATTACTTACGTACCTAATCCTGATTTGTACCCTACATCTCTATAATAAAATAAAGTAAAAATAAAAAAAGTGAGAGATGTGGGACTCTTCCTTTCACTTGATCTCTTAGAGGCTATTGTAGGCTTATTAATTGGCCTAATTTCAATATTGTTGTTTCTCAAAGATTAGGAAGGCATGAAAAGGAGAGAGATGGTCTATAAATGGAATAGTCAGAATACAGACTACTCTTATCAGTTAAGTTCAACATCTTATATGGGCATGGTTTGTGGTACCCCCAAATAATTATAATAGGAACCTCAAAGATCACTGATCACAGATCACCATAGTAGATGTAATAAGCTTGAAATATTATGGCAGTTACCAAAATGTGGTATGGAAACATGAAATGGGCATGTGCAGTTGAAAAATTGGTACCAATAGATCTGCTTAGTGCAGGGTTGCCACAAGTCTTCAATTTGTGAGAATATACAATATCTGCAAAGCACACTAAATCAGAATGCAATAACAAGGTATGCCTGTACTTACTAGTTCTTCAACCATCCTCTCTCCTAACTGCTCCTCCACATTTACACTTATCTATGAGTCTTATTAGGTAATCTTCCAAAATCTGTCCAGAGCACGACTACTTCTCACTCTTATCAACTGCTGTCCTCTAGTTCATGTCTCCACCATTTATTCCCTGACTCACCTTGGTAGCCTCTTCTCCATGCTTGCTTAGATATAGTCCATTCTCTGTACAGCACAGAGAGTCATCTCCTTAAATTTTTAATTATATCATATTACTCCCTTGCCTAAAAACCCCCAAGACTACCCATTTCAATAAGAATAAAATGTAAGTGGCTTGGCCTTTAAGGTATTTGTTTATGTCACTAATAATTTACCTTGGCCCCCATCAGGACTTTATACTTATTTTTCTCTTGCTAGAGGATCTCCCAAGCAGCCCTCTTCCATGCTTGGGTTTTCAGATTTCTCAAATTATTTGTGAAATAAACAAAGAAATGACTGATAGAGGCCAGACTTGGTGGACGTGACTTTAGGTCTCAGTAAAGGTGGCTAGCTTGGGGGCTTCTGAAAATCTGTTTGTTTTTTTAATGTTTAATTTTAAAGATGTGGGGTACAATTCAGGGTTAGGTATACAAATGTTCATTACGCAGGTACCCTTGTTGATAAGGTGTGCCCCTCCCTCCCCTGGCAGTTTCCCTCAACTGCCAATCCCAGCCCCCCCCCCACAGTTTCCCACTACTGCCAGTCCCTTTCTTATAGTATTATGATAGCTGTTCAAGGTCTGCTTATGAGTGAGAACATGTGATACTCAGTTCTTTGTTTCTGTGATAGACCACTCAGTATTATAGACTCTAAGTTCATTCAAATTGCTTCAAAATCTTACTATGCATTCGAATTACCTAGGAATCCGGTGAAGTACAGATTTTGAATCAAGTAGGTCTGGGGTAGAGCTGAGAATTTGCATTCCTAACAAGCTCTCAGGTGATGCTGATGTTAGTATTTCCCAGACCATGTTTTGAGTATTATGGGGTTGGCTAGTATTGAACCCACTATTTAGACCAACTGATCATTTTCCTGATAATAATCAGGGCTGACTCCTCTTTAAACCTGGGAGTAGAGAAAAGCAGGCCACGCTAACACCTGCCTGGATGCTGACTTCTTAACTTACCAGGGTCCCCAGTGAGACTTTTCTTTCGAGAGGGATCCCACCTGGCCATCTTAAACAGCAATTCCACTGCCACTCCAGCATTCTCAACTTCATTATCCCATTGTATGTTTTTCCAGCTCTCCTAACTCAAATCTTAATTTAACTTGCTAATTCTTTTCCTCCTGGATTGGAGAATAGAGCTTGCCTGTCTTGTTCACTGCTGTCTTCCCACAACCATAAAAAGGCAGTGTAAAATGTTTAGTAGTTATTGAGTAAAATAATATGGATTAATTATTATAACACAGACCAATCATGAGTTTCATGATGAGGACATTTTTTTTTTTCTGTTAACCCTTGCATCTAAAGCACCTAACACAGGGCTTTGCACATGGTAGATGTTGAATAAATGAAAGAGAACTCAAGTTAGAAATATGGAGAGTATATTTTAGAATAATAACTAGTGGATCAAGTTAACTGGAAGGTATTTATCTATGGGTAGTCAGGATCATCTCCATACTTTCCCTTTGTTTTGTTTTGTTTTGTTTGAAGAGACTATTTTCCAGATTTCCATAGTTTGGGCAATAAAAGATGGGGAGGTTTTTTGTTTTTGTTTTTTTAAATTAAAAGTGGTGCCTGAGTAGCTAGTAATAGACTTAAAAAAAAAATTATCAAGAGGCTGCCAAAGACTGTATATTTGGTGGGAAACCATCGTCCACGGATACATCTGAGCGTAGGCACAGACATTCCTGAGAGAGAATGAGCCATCAGCCTTCTAGCTCCAGCTCTCATTTTTATTTGAATGGTGTCTGAACTACAAAGTTCAGTCACTGAGTTGCCTTTCAAGTCACACTGGATAATGGCCTGAACTTTTTGTTCATCTCTGTGAGAAGAAATGGGCTATTCACCTGTCCTCTGCCCAGATGGCTATTGCAGGTCAGATTTGTTCATTTCGACATCTTTAATAGAGTTGTTTTTTTTTTTATCACCTTAGGCTGGGAAAAAAATGGCTCAAACATTCTTTGACTAGCTCTTATTCTATCAATAGCGACTTGTGAGGACTCTACTTCTATAACTTGGCTATAACTGGCTTAATCAGAGAAGGAAAGGGGGAGAAGGAATGAACTGAAATTTGTTGAATTTTCAGGGTCCAGGTGCTTTGAAGGAATATCTGTATAAGAGCTTGGCTTTGGTTATTGGCTTTGTTCTTTGTTTCTAAAATGAAATTGGCTCTTATATAGGCCCTGCCTTCACATCTATCTGATGGGTAATTTGAGGGCTAATTTCTACACATATGGCAGTGCTTTGGAGCATTCTGCTATATTGGTTTAGTTTACAACAGTAGGCTTTTATGGAGTATTAACTAAATCTTACACACTACAGATAAGACATGGAAAAGTACAATGAATGAATTCATTATTCATTCAGCTGATTTTTGTTGGGTATTGACCATTTGCCTGGCACTGTTCTGCTTGCTATGTAGATGGAGATGATAAATGAAAATCTTATTCCCTTCTCCAGAAGAGACTTTTCTTTCTAGTCCCTGGCTCTGTGTCCCTTCTTCCCCCACCTTACCTCCATTCCCCCAACCCTCTTTTCCTCTCTGTCCCTCCCTCTCTCCCTCCCTCCCTCTCTTTCTCTCTTTCTGTCTCTTTCATTCTCTTGCATGCACATATGCGTTGTATACTCTCTCTCTCTCTCTCTCTCTTCATCAGGAGAAGTAGGGACTACCCTCCTTGGTGACAACCTGGCATTTACTGAGCTATGGCCCCCATGCTAGTGGAGGAAAACTTATCAGCTAAAAGTAGAAAAGGGGCTCTATTCTGCTCTTTTTCTCTTGGACTTGCCTGTGGCTGTGAACAGTGTACTTATCAGTCTCCACATGGTAAAATAGCCAGGCAAGACCTGCCCTATTCTTCCCAGTTACCATTTTTCAACCTTGAACTGAGGGAGGAAGTCAGGACAGAGCAGCACTGTGGAGCTGGGGCAATGGAACAGAAAAACTCATTTTGGTTTTTGGCCTGAACCAAGTTATAATTGCAGAATCTCCAGAGACTGACCAGCCATAAATAAAGCTGTGCTTGCCTCCCACATGGCTGCTTAGGTATGCTTGGGAAGTGGGACTGACAGGCAGCCCCAACCTCAGACTGCATTCCCTGCCCTCAAGGAGATCATCTAGTATGTGAGGAGAAGAAGCAAAAGCATGTGTATTTACTGTGCATGTGAAGGTCCTACATTAGGAGTGTGTTCCAGGTACTACAAATAAGACAGAGTGGCAGGACAGGCACTTCTATGTGTTACACCAATTGGTTAAGACCTCATTCTTTTGCAACAGATTGCATAATTGATAGCCATGATAAAGAAAGAAAATTGCTCCCCAAATGGAAGCCACAATTGTCTGGGTACTGCCTTGTTTGTGTACTTACAAACTGTGCACAGTTTCCCTATCAGAGCAAAAACCATGTCACAGTTTAATTTTGGTATTAACTGTGATCTGAAACCTTTGGGAACTGTCATTCTGAAACATCTGTACTTGACTTCTCTAAATTAGGGCTCTGGCCTGTCCCCAGCAGCCTGGTTTGGCATGAAAAGTGGAGAAAAGACCTCATGCCATGATACAGACAGGTGGTTTCCATGGCCACCAACACAGGAAGGTGCCAGCATCTTAGCAATAGGCTTAAGCAGTTGAAGGAGAGTTTGAAAAACAATCAGATTTGTTTAACAGTATGTGGGATAGCTTTGTAAAGAAATAGCATAAATACCCATAAGAGGAACATGCTTTCTTTCCTGTTCTAGAGCTAGGAGATTAAACAGAAACCCAGAGATATGTGTTTTCCATATTCTCAATGGAGTAGTGGGGAAAGTGAAATGGATATTAGCAAGCACTCTGTCAGCAAGAGACCTCTTACAGGGTGGCTTTTGAGGATCCGAACATTATACTGTGCATTGTCCTCTAAAGTGAAGGAAAGCATACCAGCAATTTGAATGGAAACATCAATAAAGAAATAATAAAACCTTATTAAATGAGAAACTGGAAAAGTGCATTTAACAAAATCAAAGGCAAGAGGGGAAATCTCAACAGCACAACCTGAGAAAATGTCATCAGAGAATTTAGCTGTAACTGAGAGTACTCCACAGCAAATGTATGCTTCACATGTTCTCTGTGACAGTGACATGTCTCTTGTAATCCTTTCTAAATGCACCCTCAAAATGGGTTAATGTTTTCTTGCTTTGTGCTGAATTTCATAAAAATAAGTGTCCCTAGGGAAATTTTAATTGTCTTCTTATTTCTTTTTTGCTCATACTAATTCCCTATACAGTTGAGAATTAATACTACCGTGGATTTATGGAATTTGCTAATTAGTAAGAAGCTTGACATTTACTAATGTAAAACTATGAATAAATCCACTAATTTAAAAATTATGTCACAATCAGAGTGTTCCCATGGAAGCTGGAAGCCCAGAGAAACACGTGGTCTTTAGATATTTATTAACAAGATGATTAATCAGAGGATTACCATAGAACATGTTATTTCAATGCTAGAAGTTTATTATTCATGTTCCTAATTGAAAGAGTTGATCGAGATTCCAGAAGATACACATGTTACCACATCCGTAGCCTGAAATAGATGAAACCATCTCAGGATTGCCATGAAAAATTTCTCTAGATCATTAGTCTAAAGTCTAAACATGAAATGAGAAATAGGTTTTGCATGTTATGCAGCAACTCTGATTGGTAGTGGCTCTCTGGAAGGTTCCGTAATAAAGATTCTACAGGGGAACACATCCTAGTTGATTAGTGATGTCTGCGCCATGGGTGCAGGAGGAGGAAGCTACAACATGAGTATCAGATGTGGGCTTTTCCTGATATAGAAGAAACAAGGCAGTAAGCTTACCAAGAAACTTTAATTCTTTTCGTTGGAGGTCAGAACTCCTGGGGATCTATGTTTAGTGGAGAAAATGTTTTTCTGGACTCTGTAGTAGGAGGCATAAATAATGCCATCCTAGAACGCTTTCACTCTTTAGTGAAACCCTAACCTGAGCTGTGAAAAGGCTTCATGTGGCTGTGTGTATACCAGACAGGGACATAGGTCAGGGAGAGTAGTTGAGAATATGTTTCTCCATTAGAAAACAGCTGGCGCAAGGTGTGGTGCACCTCTGTCTTGTGAGCAGCAATTACAGGTGCTGTTTCTAACGCCTGTTCTGTGACTCACAAAGGCAGGGACTACAAAGACAGGAGTTACATGATGCCAACAATGCTGTGTCCCAGCAGGACTCTTGGAGTAGGGGACCATCTAAACAGGATCACTTGAAACTAGAATAAAAATGTTTCAAGAGAAATATTTTTAAAAATTCTATTTACTGATTTTTTGGAAAGCAATGGTGCACCCTCATTTTTGTCATTAAACTAGGGTGCAAATGTATGGACTCCTAATAGCTGACATTTGAAACACTATTCTAAAAGCAGTGCTCTGAGATTCTGTGCCGGCAGAACACACATCATTGTTTTTCTTGGAATCAAAATCCATTTTTCAACAATACATATACACTTAATTAGTGATTGCCTGTCAGCCTTTTAATTATTATGTTGTGTTTCTCAGCCCACTTGGTAATGAGAATTGCCAGAAATTACCCTTAGTAACAGCACACACTCGAAATAGAGTTGTCCCCAATTTACATGTTTCTCTGATGTCATGGGTGAACCAAGCAAGCAGCTGATGCAGACCCATGTGGAGAGCTTTTATTGTGCCTTTGACCTGTCCATTTGACCCAGAGAGACCCAGCATGGCCACCTTGTAGACTCTGAGTAAATTCTGTACCTATGGAAAACCAAGCAGACTAACTCTGTGGGCAGCAGCAAATTGTGCACTTGAAAATTAATTCCTTTCTTGACATCATCTCTTTTTTTTTTGTTCTTCCTGTCACCTCCTCCGCTCACCCACCAGGATGTAGACATTTGGAGTGATCATTTACATGAAAAAAGTACAGCACATAATGCAATGTGGGCAGGAGATCTTTCTTAGCACTGCTGGAGGTGAAGCGGAGACCAATGTCACATACCCTGGGTACAAATCTTAGCTCCACTACTTCCCTGTGAACCTGGGCAAGTGACTTAAGGTCTCAGTGCTTGCTTCTGTAAACTCAAGGCTACTGAGAGGATCGAGATATTTACATAAAGCATAATGTCTGATCTATAGCAAGGACTGTGGGGATATTAGTTCTTATTACCAGTATGATTAACAAATGCCAATTTTAAATGTTACTGTACAAGTTTTCTGTCTGTACACCATGAGTATCATTGGGAGGTGTTCTTGCTGACATCATGTGTATGTAAACATTGACCCCCCCCAAGTACTATTTTCAGAAATTACTTCTCTTAGCTTTATAAAACTGAAAAAAGAGTACCTTTAGACCTAAGCACAGTAATTCCTAGACAATGTTCAGCACAATAGTCACTGTGTATAGAAGGAAGTGACTACAGGAGACACAGGCAGTGTTGCACACCTGAGTGATACCACCGCTTCTCATCTCTGCCACCAGTCTCCATCACCTTTGGGGTGTTGCCATTCCCCCCCTCCCCCCCACAGGCTCTCATTTTGCCCAACCCTTCTCTGAGTAGTATTTAGTAGCCATATTATTTTATTGAGAAGAGCTATGAGCTTTTAACTCATGGGTGACCTTGATCAAGCTACTTGTTTGGGTTTTATTTTCCTCCATATCTACTGTATAGGCAGTTGCAGTTTAAATGAGCAAATGCAGGTCAAGTGCCTACTATAGGCTCTCGCACATGGGAATATTCAATCAATGCTCATTTGTCATCATTGGTACAAGACTCTTGCTGCAATGAAAGGATATGAAGTTAGGGAAGAGGTTGATTTTGGGTCTGTCCCATTTTCCATCATTAACTATAAAGACATGTTTCTCATAGTTTCAAGGGAAACCAGATCATTTCTCATCCTCTATCTTTCTGTCTCCTATGAATCTGGGTCTGTCTTTTCTAGGTACTCAGAAACTTAGATGTTAGTTAATATTTGTCCAGTCCCTTTTGTATTGAGGCAATGTGCTGACCACTGTGGGAGTGTCAAGGAAGGTTTGTATACAGACAGATCACCCAGATGACTGTAAGAGTCTCATTTTTCTTTTGAGGTCAGGAGGAGATCAAAAGTAGTGGTAAGAAAATGACCAATTAGTGTTCCCTTTGAGAGCTCTCAGCTCCAGTAAGCCCTTAGACAAGTGAAGAGGAGGGTAGGAAATAATGAAACAGTGCAGTATTATTATACGAGAGGCAATTGCCAGTATGTAAATGAGTATGACCATGCAGGAAAGCTGTTTTGAGACAGTGTGAATCACGAGACTAAAGTGAATGCATAATAGCTACCCTGCAAATTCCAGCTCTCCTGCAGAAGCTTGCCTGTAGACAGAAATGTCCCACCTGGCCTGAACAATGGAACCACGTGATGGGATTCAGGTGTGGGTCTCAGTCTGCAAGCTCGTTAGTGTTCTATGATGCTCCCCAGTAGGCAGCCAGAGCCTCATTACCGTTCATAAGAGTGAGCTAATAATTAAGAGTTCTGAAATTCCAAATGGCGACAAATAGAGTGAGGAGGTAATGAGATGGGTAGGAATGGAGATCCCCTGATGAGTGTCTGTCATGGTGAGAGGATGAAGAAATGAGAAAAATAAAGAAGAAAAGGCTCCAGTTGTCATCAGAAGAGCTGCTGAGAAATACCTATTTGTCTATGGTGTAGGGGAATGGGAAGGCATTTGTCAGGCAATGAAAAAGCAAAATTACCCTGAATGGCACCCTGGATAATGCAGTGCTGTAGAATCCATGATGGTAGAAGAGTCAAGACTTGACTGCTTTATATTAATTTTTCATTTAATGTTTAATAGCCAAATGTGCTGATGTTGGGGAGCTGTTTCATGACCCTGTGAGTGAGAACCTTTTTTATTATCACTGCTACAATAAGGTCTGCCTGTGTTGGTTTTACTGGGGGCCTAACATAGAGGCTATAGTTTGGCTTTTTATGATTTCCTTTAACCAACATCTTCTGAGGGTCTTGGAAGAACCCAAGGAATGGGTAGTCAGGGATGACTTTGGATTCAACGCCTTGAATTTAGATCTGGTTATCTTCAAGTGGTTTTTCCATATACTATTGAGCAGAATTGAAGGAAGATATCCATTCTACACTTCTAAACATGTCTTCTACTAGATAGTACACTATTTAAGAAATGAAAGTTATGTAATCATTCTATGACTAGCACAATTATAAATGACTGAATATGGTAGAACACTTAAAATAGATGTAAGTCTATAGATTAAAAGTGACACATAGCTATAATTGACGCTACAATTAGCTTTACTACTCTGTTTTAGCAAAACTCATGGGCAGCATTACTTTACCATAAATTTGCAAACATTTCACTAAGGGTGGAATAATTTTTCTTGTTTTCTTGTGTGCAGAAGTAGTAATCATTGCCTTGCATGCATTTGTATTGAGAGCATTAATTTACTCAATATTTAAAATACAATACAGCTTATATAGTTTTTTGCTTTGGTATTTCTGTCTTCCTTTTTAAAAAAAAAAACATTCTAGAAGACTTAAGGTAAAAGAAAAAGTAAAAGATCCAGTGTCCCTTGACCTCCAAATGAACTGTATACACTGATAAAGGGATGCAATCATGTGGTTCCTGATTCTGGAAGATCACAGTTGATTCAGATTTACCATACAAGTTGTTGACACCAGTTGAGTTTGATGTCCCAGCATGTCCACAGTGTCCTCATGCAGTCCACAGAGATGAACATCTGTGAATCTCTTATGACTGTACTGTGTAAAGAATATAATACATTGGAATGCAGTAGAAAATTTGGTTACTCAGGACATACATAACAGTAGATGATTTTCAACTTATAATTCTCTTCCTTAAATATTGTTTTAATATTAAAACCTTTGCTATTACAATCTACATGAAAACATGGTTTGGGTTATTTTTAAAGTTAAGATGAATCTCAGAAAAAAATAAAGATGAATCTCAGCCTTAATCAGACTGAGAAGTCATGTTAAACTTTGTCCTTCAATTTAGAAATTTGCTTTTTTTCCCCCAGTCTTTAGTCTTTCCCTGAGATGGTTATCTACAAACACAGCCTGTTAATTATTTTAAAGGGCTCTAGCCTCGATGCTGATGTTATAGACTATCACCACCTGTGTTTGGTTTGGTGGGAAACATTTTTTTTAAATGATAAAAGTAATCTTAAATGTTATACATTTTGGCATGTATAACATTTTGGCAAATATGGCATTGTGTTTGCTACTCAAGGTCAGGTTGAAGTATAAAACACAGAAGTATCAATTTATACCCTAAAGTTTAGTCTTCAGGAGATGAAAAGAACTTTGGGAGCCAATATTTTTTTTACAGGTGAGCTCTTTTTGAAGAACAGGTTTCCATTGGATCGATCGGTGGGAGGAGGGGCTTGGTGATTCACACTACACAAAGATACATGTCTTCACTTATTGTGGACAGGTTCTTAGAAACTATGACTTTAAGCAAAACAATGTAAAATGAAACCCATTTGACTATAGGCTAATTAATATAAAATATCCCTGCAGCCTATTTCTGGTCACAAAAACAGTGCCAAACTTTTAAATAAAGACCAAAACACATATTAAATATTGACATAAAAGTGAGCCCTATGTATAATTTTAAAATATTAATACAAACAAGATAATTATTCACCTGGTTATTCCAGTTCAGGATCTTGGCAGCTCAGGGTGCAAGGTGGGAACCCATCCTAGAGAGGATGCCATCCTATCACAGGGTACACTTAACAAACTCCCAACTCACTCAGATGGCGACCATATACTAGCTAACCTAACTTACACATCCTTGGACTATGAGAGGAAACCAGAGTGCCCAGAGAAAATCTACGCAGACATGGGGAGAATAAAGAAATAAAACTATTATAAATATAAAATCAAGTTTCTTTATTTCATTCTGTCATTGCACAAGTCAGCTACAAAGGAGAGGTCATGACTGGAAGTGTGGGGCATGGTTATGGCAAGAATGTAACAGGTCTAAAGAGTGCTGGGGCAGAACATGGAGTACAAGTAAATACTTGTCAGGAAGTTGTCAATAAATAGGCAGGAGTAAGGGGTTCTTGGTCTTCACTACACATTAGAATTTCCATGGGATCTCTTAAAATAAAAAGCAAAAAAGACCCTTATGCCCAGGTCTCAGCTAGAGCAATTAAGCTAAAATATGTGAGCGTGTACTGTTTCTTGGTGAGGATATGGAAAAGTGGACCCCTCATTCACTGATGGTAGGAATGTTAAATGGTACAGTTGCTAAAGAAAACAGTCTGGCAGTTCCTCAAAAAGTTAAATATAGTTTCCATATGATCCAGCAGTTTCACTCATAGGTATACACCCAAGAGAATTGAAAACATATGTCTCCATAAAAACATGTACCTGAATGTTCATTGCACTATTCACAATAGCCAAAAAAGTAGAAAAAAAGCCCATCAACTTATGAATGCATGATAAAATGTGGTATATACAGATAATGGACTATTATTCAACCTTTAAAAGGAATGAAGTACTGATGCATGATACCGCATAGATGAACCTTGAACACATTATGCTGATGAAATAAGCCAGACAGAAAAGGCCACATATCATATGATTCTATATATAGGAAAAGTCCAGAATAGGCAGATCCGTAGAGACAAAGTAGAATAATGGTTGCCAGTGGCTGTCAGGGAGGGAGAAATGTAAAGTGACTGCTAATAGATATGATTTTTCTTTTGGGGTGAAGGAAATGTTCTGGAATTAGTGGTGATTATTACAGTTTTGTGAACATACTGAAAACCATTTAATTGTATGTATACTTAACAAGGGTGAATTTTATGGTATGTGAATTATGTGTCAATTTTTAAAAATTTAACAGAAAAAAATATCTGGAAATGGGGTATGGGCATTGTTTTAAGTTCCTGAGATGATTTTTGATGTACAATAGCAAAGACCTTTTAATGAAAATCAGATTTGAACCCTGAACCTCTGTAGCTTAAATCTTGAAACACTACACAAGACCCTCCATAATCTGGTCCCTGCTCATCTTTCAAACCAATCTCATCTCTCTGCCTTGTTCCCGGCTCTCAGACTCCATCACCACGTTGTTCTTTCAGTTCCTCTAAGACCTTGAGACCATTCTTGCCTTGGTACTTGCTATTTCCTCCACCTGGAATCTTTTATCCCCAGATAGTCACATATGTTGGGCTCCTCATCATTGAGGTCTCAGATCAAATGTTAGGTTCCCCTTTCTTTGACGCAAAACCAGCCACTTTCTCTCCCTCCAAGTCACTACCTATTCTTGCATCCTGTTTATTCCTTCAAGTCACAGTCAGAAATATTTTTGCTTGTTGACGATGATGCGGATTTTTCAGGTCAGCCTGGGCTTCAATAGTGTCACCTCAATGGGTCGGCCAGCCAAGCCTCAGAGGGGCGGTGAGGGGCTCATAAGCCTTGCCCCAGAAGTGTCAGTTCTAATGGGCTGGCAAGCCAAGCCCTGAGTGTTGCTGGTTTGGTGGGCTGGCAAGCCTCGTCCCTGAGGTGTCTCAGCTTCGGAGTTTCACCTTCTTCTGGCAGCTCTCCTAGTTCAGCCGGCTCCGATGGTCTTCTGCAGCTCTTCAGGTTGCAGCTCTTCAGGTTGCAGCTTTTCAGGGTCGAAGTTCTTGTCTCATGCCCAGGAAGAATGAGGGACACGGACATTTGGAAGGTGAGAAAGCAGGATTTACTCAGAGGACACAGAAACTCCCACGGTGGGAGGGGACCCGAAGGGGTTGCCCATCTGGGGTTGAAAATCTGGTGCTTATATAACCCCAAATCCAAGCCGATTGGCTAGCACTAGCTGTGAGCTATAGCTGTTCTGATTCGTCAGTATTAAGGCAGGGACCTAATGGTGAGCTGATTGGTTGCTTTTCGATCCCAGCAGTGAGTACCTAAGCTCTAGCTTGAGAGGCTCACAGGGAGCTTGTTTACCAATGCAGAGGCTGAAAGACTTGCTGCGAATTTGCTACATTATTACCAGAGGACCCACCTGTCTGTCTGCCTAGGCTTTCTCTAGCTATCTCCTGTCTCAATGAGTTTGTATTCTCTGCAATTTATAGTTTTTCCTCTCTCTGTTCCTAGAATGCTCCATGTGAGTAGAGGCTTGGTTTGTCATGTTTACCACTAAAGAAGTATTTTGAATATGGCAAGTATATGATAAATATTTGTTGAATTAAAAATAGGTGATTAGAGGTTAATGAGCAGCCAATTCAGGGAACAATTGTTTATGTGTAGGCAATCCCAGAACAACTTTGTAGGAAAAGGGAAAGGGAGAGTGACAATGAAGCTAAATATGCAAAACAAGTAGAAGTAGAAAAAATTAAAAGTGACAGAGAATAGGGAAGAAGGAGAGGTAATTGGTGGAGATCCTGAAAAAAGCGGTTGGCATTTCAAAATACCCCTATGTGTTCTGTTTATAAATAGCTGAGGTTCAGGATTTTCTTTGACTTGCTAACAATTGAAAATTTTTCTTAGTGACATCATAAGTTGACAACTTGATATACTTTACTAAAAAATGTCTCTTTGTATAAAAATGTTACGAGTAAGCTTTTGTTTGCTTAAATTTTGAGACACTCCAGGTTGTCTTCTCTTTTTCTTTGTTCATCTTGTTATCTTCTTGTGGGATCCTTTTACACTGCCTCCTGTGGAATTTTGACATATGACTGTAGATTGGAATGTTTAATAAATCATATAAACTTAAATGTATGTCTCCAATCATTCATTTATTTGTCTTGATTGTTTTTCAAGTCATCAATAAATCATGCTTAAGAGTCTGGCCATCTCAAATTGTACTGTTCCTAAGTAAGATGACAGGTTACTTTTTCTGTTAAGGTTAGTCTTGAAATTCATTAGCCAGCAGCTTTTCAAGCTCATTTGCATCTTGTTTAACAGTTGAGCCTCCAGTTTTTAAACGAATTGAAATAGACACCTACTGCCCAGCTGGTAGAACTGTCTGGAGTTAAGGCTTTTTCTGAAGTCCCCTAAAGAGGTTCATGCCTTCTAGGGCTGGTCTAGATTCCTGCCATTCACTGAGTAATGTCAATGTATAAAAATAGCAGATTTTTTTAATAGTGAGCCTTAATATCCCCAGCCATAATGGAATAACATCTTTATTTTTCTAGTTAAAAGGCAATACAATTTTTTTATTCTTTTAACCAAAAGAACAGTATTTCTTTTTCTGTCATGTCTGGCTTCCTGGTTGCCTAGGAGACATTAGTTTTCATGGTAGATTGTTTCATCTATGACATTTAGAAGTCATTTCCTCTTATATTATGTTCCCAAGTAATGACAAATTTTATTAAAGATTTGGAGAATTAGAGAATGCCCAGTGCTGACAAAGTTGTAGGGAAATGAGACTTCTCTCATTTACACCATTGGATAAAAATTATTAGAAATATTTCCTGGACGATATTTAGCAGTTCGTGTTAGTGGCATTGAAGGTTCAATATCCTTTGAACATAGTCACTCTCAAATCTAGGAACTGATGCATGAGAAGTAATCAAAGAGATATATACATGTTGATGTGTGAAGTGCTTTCCTCATAGGGTTGTCAGAAGGATTAAGTATAAATTGCTTAGAATGATGAAAGTGATGAGAGTGTTATTTATTTATTTATTTATTTATTTTTTTGAGTTGGAGTCTCACTCTGTCGCCCAGAGTGGAGTGCAGTGGCCACTCCCGGCCACTGCAGCCTTGACCTGCTGGGCTCTGGCGATCCTTCCACCTCAGCCTTCCAAGTAACTGGAACTACAGGCGCACGCTACCATGTCCGGCTAATTTTTTGATTTATTGTAAAGATGAGATCTCGCCAAGTTGCCCAGGTGGGTCTCGAACCCACGGGCTCAGGCAATCCACACACCTCAGCCTCCCAAAGTGCAGGATTACAGGCTGAGCCACTGAGGCTGGCTGAGTGTTAGCTATTATGGGATAATCAGATGCTACTTTTTAATTGACATGTCTCCACCTCTAATATGGGGAAGGAGTAGTCACCCAATGGCAGTAATATACCAAATATATGATTTTGTTTGTCTTCATCGAACTGTTATATACCATTTTTGTGATAAGCACTATACCAAGCAACTTACCAATATTAGCTTTTGTATTAGTTGACAATTAACAATTTTTAATTGAATAAGTTAGATATTACTTTTTTGCCAGGGTAAAATACTAACATTGATATTATAACTAGCATTATCAAACTTATTTAAGTGCTTTACATGTGTTCTTGAGAAGAAGGTACTGTTGTTATCCTCAATTCACAGATTCAAAGAAGCTAAGGAATTTGCTCAAGTTCGTACTACTAATTGGGAAAAAAGATAGAATCTACCCAGTATTGTCTAACCCAAAGCTGTGTTAACCTCATTATTGTAGAGGTTCTGCTGGAGTAAATGTATGATGAAATGTAATAATCTGTTATTTTAGAAAGTTTCCAAAATGATTTTAACAAATGTAGTTTTGAAACTAGTGATCTATGAGTGTGCAT
The DNA here is from genome assembly GCF_000164805.1 of Carlito syrichta. Lineage (NCBI taxonomy): Eukaryota > Metazoa > Chordata > Mammalia > Primates > Tarsiidae > Carlito > Carlito syrichta. The sequence continues at coordinate 483,834 of NW_007258459.1, read as the reverse complement.
CCCAAACTTTAATGTGCATGCTGCGTAACTATGTTAAAATACAGATTGATGCATTAGGTCTGGGCTGGAACCTGGGAATCTACATTTCTTGCAACTCTCAGGTAATACAGACTACATTTTGAGTAGTGAGGTTACTATATGGTTTGTAGAAATATGAACTCTTTTTATTTGTCTCAAAGAAATAATTTGCTATAGGAGAAGAGGAGAGAAATCATGAAATGGAGTGGAAAGACTTTCTGATAGTCTGCTGATTAGGATTCCACCTCTTCATGACCTTGACTTCTTAGGTGCATTTTGCTAAATCCTGAGATTCCCAGTCTTGGTTCAGTGGGTTTTGAAGGGCCCTCATATTTTCAATAATGAGTTTATATATAGTGTTCTCCATTTGATGAAGTAATATGAAAATAATAGACATAGACTTATATTTTGAATCACTTATCTACCATTTATAACAGAGTCTGCTATGTGGCTTTAGCACCAATGGAGCCCCTCAAGTGACAGAGTTATCTTTAATTGTTTCTAAAATTGGGATCTCTCACCATTACTAAGTCATTGCCACTGCCATAGCCTTGCTAAGCTATGGTGTGGCCATGTGCTCTTTGAGCTATGGCCAGGCCATGTTTCCTGACTTTGTCCCCCACGCCCTTGGGGAGGTGAATCATCTCTTTCTCTCGCTCTAAGTTACTTTTAAATAAACTATATTTTCTAATCTAAAAAATAAAATAAAATAAAATTGGGGTCTCTGAAGTCTTAAATTCCCAAGTTTAAAAAGTCCTTCAGTATCCTCTATAAAGAACCAGGGAACCAACTAAGGTTTCAGAACCTATTTGAATAAGCCACGTGACTTGTACTTACTTAACATCTGTAAGGGCTGGTTCTAAGTGATTGCTTAGGTGCTTGTATGCTCAAAATGTATAGAGTTTTTTGTTATGGGTTCAAGATTTGAAGTGTTTGGCAGTTATTTTAGTTAGACATTAATGTAACATTTGAAAGCAAATCAGGAAAAAACTTGCTCTATTTTGAAGTACGCTTGGTCATCTTCTGTTGTTAAAGGTTTGGAAATTTCACATTTGGGGTCTGCATTTGCTTTTGTGGCTGTTGAACCTTGTATCCCATTGCTAGTTAGTTTACCTATCTAGCCATATCAAAAAATAACTGATAAAATCCACTGAGTCACACACAAAAGAACAGTAGAGTTCTTGTCACTACCTCTTTTCTGTTTATTAAATTTTGAAGACAGTTCTAAAAATAATGTGATGCTACTAGCTGGTGATAATGATAGGAGACAGACAGGTAGAGGCAGGTTATAGGAGGCAGAGACAGGGTACAAATAGTTTATAGGAAGGAGGTAGCAAGAGGCTACCTTTTATGACTGAAAAAGTGGGAAATAGAGACTCATTAAATACCTTGAAGTCACATATTTTTAGTTCCAAATAAAATAACTTATTAGAAGGAATAAAAAGAAAAAATTATTGGCTAGAAATAGAAGACCTTGGTTTTCATTATTATACCTGTTTCTGTTGTTTATAAATAGATAGTAAGGTTCAATCTCCATTTCTGGAGTGAACCAAATTCCTTGTATTTCTTTTTTGGCTAATGCCTACTAGTAAGTCTAAGGGTCTAAATCTTGGAATGAAGTCCCTAACCCAGTGGATTAGGGATTCCAGAAGCCCTCATCTCCATATTTGCTAAGAGACAGTTTCCTGCAGATGATTTTCCCCTGAAAATCCAACAGAATGTTGGTACATCTAGACTTTCTGTTTGGTAGAAAAGATTCAGCAATTTTACTTTGGCTTAAAATAAAATTGCTTTCTGCCTTTTTCATGTGAGAGGAAAGTATTTAATATTTATCTCAGTCCTGCAGACAGTTTCAGATCCTAGAGATGCATGAATTTTCCCATCAAACTTTATTGACCCTTATCCTTTTCCATACTTTTGTTCCTTTTATAGTTCCTGGAATATTTTTCTTCTCCACTGAACTTGAGGAAATATGTCTACTAGCAGCACAAATGGGCAGAATTTTACCACAATGAAAGAAGTAGAAATGGATTTGGGTAGAGAGAATTAAAAATATTAGTATTTGGGGCACCTACATCATGTTGCAGACATAGTGAGATGTGCTTTCCATACTCTATTATCTACTATTTTCAGAGAAGATACCTGAAGGTAAGAAGGTCACAAATTGTGAAAGATCAGGAAGGGAGCGGTAGAGCTGAGACTTGGGTGCAGGTGCTTTGAACTCTTGGTTCCTCTAAACAAAGGGTGCTTTGTGAATTGTTTGGGTAATCAATCCAAGGGGAAGGGATAGTGAAGAGATCAGACTCATGAGAAGAAATATAATAGGAATATATGAGCTTGTTGGTAAAAGTGGTATCTGGGAAGGAGGGAAATGAGGGGCAGGGTAGCCTGGGGTAGAGGAGAAAATGAAAATAAATAAGCACAAAATGTAACGTTGAGAACTGGCTTAATTGATGGATTAATAGAAAATTTTTGCATTGAGGTTGTCTCCTAAAAGGCATAAAAAAGAAATAAAGTTATGAGAAGACTGAGAAGAGAGTTGAGAAGTGGAAAAATAGAAACATAAGATAGACTCTCCGAAAGGCAAAATAGTAAAATGAAGTCAGAAAATGTTTGAAGAGCTAATGGCCAAGAATATAAAGAATGCAGTGAAAACTGAAGACCTCATATGGAAATGGATTATGGGCTACCGAACAGTAGATATCAGTCTTTCGTGGTTTGAATCTCCCCCCGCAAAGGAACCTCAGAATGTAACCTCATTCAGAAATGGTCTTTGCAGATATAGTTATGAAATTAGTTAAGATGAGGTAATACTGGATTAGGGTGGTCTCCAAATCCAATGACTTGTGTCCTTATAAGAAGAGAAGACAGGCAGAGAAGGCCATGTGAAGATGGGGGCAGAGATTAGAATGATGCAAGGAACATCAAGGATTGCCAAGGATTGTTGGCCACCACCAGAAGCAAGGAGGAAAGAACTCTGCCCTAGAGCCTTTGAGGGAACACGGCCCAAGTTTGTTCTAATTTGTTATGGTAGCCTTAGGAAACTTATACATATTGCTACACTTAGAACACATAGTACAACACTTTGAGACTTAGCAGAACTCAAAGAATTTTGAGATTAAAAACTAGAACATACTACAGTGAACAGCAGTATGACTGTCATTGGACTCTCCTTCATAGCAACACCAGAATGCAAAAAGGGCAAGGGAGTAATAGTTTAAAAGTGTCAAGACAGGCATACTTTGAGTTTAGGATTTTATTTACGTTAAGCTATTTAAATGAGAGGGGGTAGAATAAAGATATTATTCTGTATAAAATCTTGCAGTTTGCCACAGATAGACCATCTCTGAAAGTAATTTTGAAGAATATATTCTAGAAAAATAATTGAATCCAGGAGGAAGAAATGAAATGTATAAACTGAAAACAAGTAAAGCATTTAGTGATTTTTGTATGAATAAGCAATAACAACTTTAGTTTCCAGGAATATCCAGGGTAGGTAATCAGAAAATTCACCACTAAAAATTTTTTTAAATGTGCTATATAAAGAATACAAATATTGGTTGGGTGCAGTGGGTTACACCTATAATCCCAGCAATTTGAGAGACTGGGGCAGGAGAATTGCTTGAGTCCAGGACTTCTAGACCAGCCTAGGCAACGTAGTGAGACTTCATGTCTACAAATAGGTAAAATGGGGGTAAAAAGATAGTTAAAATAGGGGGTAAAAAAAGCATATAAATAATTATTCAAAATCATAACAACACAGAAATTAGGACATGAGGAAGAATGGGTATATCTGAAAGAGACCAGAGGAGGTAAGAATATGCTAAGGACATATATATTGGTCTGCTTTTAGATACTGAGCATTAGAATGTATAGACTAAGAATAACCATTATTATAAAAATAGTATGTATAATTTTCTTACTCAGGGAAAAAAAAAAAACTGACCTAACCTGTGGAAGGTAGAAAGGAGAAAAAGTGAAACAAGCAAAAAGATGAAATAAGATGTTCAAAATAAGCTCAAAGAATAATTAGCATAAATGTGTGGGGCTTAAACTTATGAAGCAGATTTTTTAATAAATAGAAAACAAGATGCTATTACAATATTTTATTAATTAAAAGCGTTTAAAAGGATACAAGTTAAAGTAACGTGATGGAAAAAGTTGTATTTGTCAAATATGAACAAAAAAGAAAAAGGAACAATAAGATCAAGGGAGTAAAAGAAACAGGAACATAAGTGCATGTAATAATATAGCTTTACGATATCGAAAACAGTAATTCATGGCATCTGACATTGATTTAACAATTGTAGTTAGACATTTAACACAGTTCTCTCAGAAACTGATGAAGCAAGAAGACAAAAAGTGGAGATAGTTATTTGGATAGCAATTTGATGTATCATGTATATAGAACTTACTTTTAAAAGGCAGAATAAGCCGAGCTCGGTGACTCAGCCTGTAATCCCACACCTTGGGAGACTGAGGTGAGTGGATTGCCTGAGCCTGTGGGTTCGAGACCCGCCTGGGCAACTTGGTGAGCCCTCATCTCTACAATAAATAAAAAAATTAGCCGGGTGTGGTAGAGCGCACCTGCAGTTCCTGCTACTTGGAAGACTTAGGCGGAAGGATTGATCGCCGGAGCCCAGCAGGTCGAGGCTGTGGTGACTGGGAGTGGCTATTGCACTCCAGTCTGGGCGACAGAGTGAGACTCCAACTCAAAAATAAAAAATTTAAAAAAATAAAAAAATTAAAAAAGACAATATATTTTATTTGGAAGGCATGTCATTAGACACAAGCTTCATCTTTTAATGGGCCAGGAAGGAAACCTCAAATTCTAAAAAATCAACAATGTAGAGGCACTTTTCTGCAACCACAGTGCTATAAAATCAGACATTATTAACAAAAAGATAGCAAAAAACATCCCATATGTCTGGAAATGAAAAGACATACTATGAAATAACCCTCAGGTTAAATAGGAAGTAATAACAGAAATAGCAAAATTTTAGAACTGAGTGATAATAAAAGCACAGCAGGTGAGAGATACAGCTAATGGAATACGTTGAAGGCAATATATAGCTTTTGTTACCCAAGAGAAAAACACAAAAGTCTGAAACCTGGTAAGCTCAATGTTTGACTCAAGTAACTAGAAAAATGGCAACATTGTAAATCTGAAGAAACAAGGAAGGAAAGAAAAATAGAGGAAAGTAATATAAGTTCAATAATAAAGATAATTAACAAAATTCAAAGAACCAAACATCGATTAAAAGAAAAACTTAGGTTAGATATAACTCTTGAATAAAGATAAAAAATATATACATACAAGGGGCAGCCCCCATCCCAGAATTTATTTTAAAAAATAGTGTATTTATTCTTGTTTAACTTTCAGTCACCTTCACAGTGCTCTCCATTTGATGCAATGCACCTATCAAGATGCTTTTTCCACTGCTCCAAACAGTCTTTGAGCTCATCAACTTTTATGCCTTTTAGTTTCTGCCGTTTTTTGTTTCACTTCTTCCACACTGGCAAAAATATTTCCCTTTGAGGACTTTTTTCATCTGGGAAAACAAACAACCAAAAAAAGTCACTTGGGGGGAGACAGGGTGAATAGGAAGAGTAGGGCATGGGGCTCTTGCCTTTTCTGGTAAAAAACTACTAAACACTCAGCATAGTGTGGGCAGATGCTGTCATGGTAGAAGAACCAGTCACCTGTTTGCCACAACTAGGGAGGTTCCCTTCGGCGAATTGTACCACAATCTTCTGAAAACTTCCAGATGAAAACTTGATCCAGAGGAACAAATTTTGAGTGTACTACAAGGGTCCACCCCCAAAAGAGAATTAAATTTTTGGGTTTTTTTTTTTTCTGGTTCCTCCTCATATATTATGGCAAACATAATACAAAATAGGTACATGAAATAATTATGATTATATATTTCAATCCATTAAAAAGAATGATACATTTTTACAAGTATTATGTGAAAATGATATATGACTAAGAAATTGATACAAGAAAAAAACTTAAGTAAATTAGAAAACAGTACATTATAATGATTATCAAAACTTTGTCTTTTCTGCATCAGGAAAAAAAGGCAGTTTGACAAGTTCTACTTAACTCTCAAGAAACAGAAAATGCTTGTTTGCAAAACTTTTAGAACAAAAAAGAAAAACCAACCTGTTAAGTTTGATCCTGATAACACTCTTTTGAAGAGTCATGGAGCATGCTGTTGGTCCTGTTACTCTCTGGGAGCTAAGCAAAATCTATCTTGGTTTATTCAGGGGAGAAACATGCTCTAGCTACCTCACATCAGCCATTTTAATTCTTATATCAGGTTAATGTTTTTTTTTTTTTAATCTCCTAATATAGCTTCCCATGTTAGTGGCAAAGAACAAACAATTGTATTATCAATGATACAGAAAAATCATTTCCTAAAATAAGATTTTTTCTTCTCTAAAATGGAATCAACCCTTAACAAATGTGAAATAAAAGGGATTTCTTTTTACCTTGATAAAGGCTTTTTACTAAAAACCTAGAGCAGACATCATTCTTAGTGGAAAAAAATTTTTTTAACTCATTACTTTTAAGATTAGGGAAAAGACAAGGATACCTGTGTTACTTCTACTTCTCAACACATTACCAGATACCGGACCCATGCAATAAGACAAAGAAAGAAACAAAAAATAGAAGAATTGCAATAAAAGATATGTTTGTCATTATTTTGAAGTGAACTCATTTATATAAAAAACCAAATCAGCAGAAACCATTAGCAGCAATGCAAGAGTTTAGCTAGGTTGCCAACTATAAGAACATATAAAAATCAATAGCTTTCCTCTGTATTGGGAGTAACTAATTATAAACTAGGACCATAATAAGATACCATTTATAATAGTGACATAAACTAAAAGCTATCTAGGAATAAATCTAAGATAGAATGCATAAAACATATAAGGGAAATTTAAAACTCTATTACAAGAGTTTTATTATGGTATTAAAGAACATAAATGCAGCATTCATAAATGGCTTCATTGAATATTGTGAAGATGTCACATTTTCCCCACCCTCATTACAATTTAAATTCAGTCCAATCAACATCTAAGCAAGATTTTTTTTTTTTGAAGGGGCAGAGTTGAGGCTAAAATTTATATGGGAGAATAAATTAAGAAAAACAGATTCTCTCTCTGCAAGACATTAACACTATATAGCAGGACTTGGCAAACTACAGCCAATAAGCTAAATCTGGGCTTCTGCCTGCCTGTTTTTATAAATAAAGGTTTATTGGGACACAGCCATTCACTTATGTATTATCTGTGGTTGCTTATATGCTGCCATGATGGAGTTGAGAAGCTGCACCAGAGACTGTCTGGCCTGCTGCATTGGGCACTAAAAAAATTGGTGACCTTCATTCTACATCTGACATAGAAACAGAATAGAACAGACTCTAGACACATTCCTATGTACATATGGGAACTTGGTGTAATCCCTCCCAGGAACTGGTACTAGAAAAATTGGCTTGCAAAAGGAGAAAAATGAAACTATTTTCATACTTCATACTATAAACAAAGTTCCAAGTGAAATAAATACTGAACCGTTAAGGGTGAAAATATAAAGTCGATAGAAGAAAATATAGGAATTTATTTTTGCAGCCTTATGGTAGGGAAGGATGTGTTACACAAGATCCACAGAGCACAAACTATAAAAAGAAAGTTGATGCATTTGAATACATCAAAATGAAGGATTTTTGTTCATTGGCAGGAACAATAGCAAAATTAGAAGATGGTGAAAATATAATTGTTGTGTTTAGTAGACCATGATCAATATTTAGAATATACAAAGAACTCCAGAAAATCAGAAAATAGAAGGAATGAAACAAGTCAGACACAGAAAGATAGATAACCACTTGTTCTCACTTGTAAGTGGAAACTAAATGTGTCCACATAGACATAGGGTGTAGAGATACACATATAAGAAGTGTGAGGAGGTGAGAGTGAGGGGTAGATGATGATAAATTACTTAATGGGTAAAGTATCTTATTTGGGTGATGGATACCCCGAAAGCTCTGACTTCACCATTACCCAATCTATCCATGTAATAAAACTGCACTTGTACCCCGTAAATTTTTGCAAAAATTTTAAAAGGGAAGAGACCAATATAAAAGAGGACAAAGTATGTGAATTAACAATTCAGAAAAGGAGAAATGTACATATGCACATCCACATATCACTATTAGAGACAAGCAAATTAAAAGGAAAAGATGCCATTTTCCCTATTGTTACAAGCTAGGAGAACATTGTCAACTAAAGAATAATGAGGTTTATACATTTGGAAAGGAGATCTTTATTTCTCATAAAGGGTTACAGCCTTCAGGGTGGCCATTCTGACAGGTTGGGAAGCATAGCTTCCCACCAGAAGCCAGAAACAGACACTTTGAGGGAGGGTCAAGGGGAGGAGTAATTTATGCTGAGCTGTATGGCCAAATATACATATTTAATAAGCTATAGGAGGAGTCATGAATATTTATGAAAGGAGAAACATACCCATATGCATTTGAGCATTTTGCCCCTTTATGGGACCTATGTACAAAAAAAAAAAAAAAATGGTGGCATTAGCATGATCCTAGGGTGGAGCTTAGGGCTTCTGACATCAAAAGGTGAAGCACAGGACACAAAAACCCTTATTGTGCATTTCTCTGCAGGACTGGCTAGAAACGCTCTGTAGTGGGTAGTCTCTTATCAGGCAGAAAAGGAGTGGTAGTGTTGGGCAGATGGATATCAGGGATAGAGTCTTTTGAAACAGCTGATTTCTGTTTAGCCTTCAGGGAACACATCCTGATGATGTTTGATGAGGGAGGGATTATAATGAGGTGTGTCCAACCTCCTATCCTGTCATGGCCAAGAACTGTTCTCAAGGTTTTTCTGGGGTCTTCCTGGCCAGGAAACTCTGTTCAGTCAGTTGGAAGCTTAGAATTTTATTTTTATTTCTCAGCAGATAGTACTATCAAGTATTGGCAAGGATGTGGGAAGATAGAAATCTTCACATATTGCTGCTGGGAATGCAAGCTGGTATATTATATTTTAGAAAATATAAGTATGTGTAAGACCTGAATCCCAATAATGGGATGCTAGTATAGGTATCCAGGGAAATACTATAAGAATGGTAGTCACTGTGATTTTTGATAAGAGATTATAGTTGAGCTAATTCTATAACACTAGAGAAATGGGCAAGGAACACTACAGTGGGATGCAGTGAGGAGGAGTCATTTATAGCAGCATGGATGAGTCTCAAACAATGTTGAGAGAATACAGAAAAATGAGATTTCAAACATACCACTTGTATACAAATTTTAAAACTATGTATAAGAGCACTATATACTTTTGACATGAAATATGTTCATGAACATGTAAAGAGGATTCTAAATACTACATTAATTATGAAAAAGTGAATCCTTGTGGTGGGAAGGGAAGAATAATAATAGTAAATAATAAGTGGGGCTGAGCATAGACGATAAAAGGGAAGATGATAAGAAAAATGAAAGCCAGGGAAGAGCCTTTCATGGGCTCATGATAATCATAGCTCAACAACTAGAGCTTGTGTTTAAGTCAATTCTGTACTGTTATCTTTAAGGGGAAGCAAACTCCAGGGACATTACTCCTTCTAGCATTGTTGGATCCAGGTGCTCAGAAAATGTCATCGGGTATAGGTCTCTCTGTGTCTTGGTTCTCTTGGCTTCAGTGCTGGCTCTAACATCAGGCAGGCTCTTTTTAGGGAAACCTCTAGCTGTTTCAGGTTCATATTTTGTAAGCTTGGCAATTCAGCTGAAGTGAGCAGCCCTTGTTAGTATCTGTGGTATTCCTCTGAAGGATAATTTTGCCTTCAGTTGGCTCATTTTGTGTCCTGCATCTGCTCCTAAACAAATCATGTGTCAAAGGACTATGGATCCTGAACGGGACCTTTGCCCATCCCTAGAACCCTAGGACAGAATACGGTGGGGGCATTACTCCCGCCAAAATCAGTGGTATGGCTAGAACTACAAGAAGTAGATATGGGAGAGGCAAGTAACCGGAAGTAGCTATTAGTCACTTGAATCAATACTGTTTTATAGAGTAGTTGTTATGATTTGCCATGCTGATTCTAGAAAAACCAGGGGAAGTAAAGAATGGTTAACTCATATCTAAAGCACTGCCACTTACATGACACTTATTTTACATGGTCCCAAGGAATAAATTCATAACAAATACATGGACTTGGTATGAAGAACAATTGTGCTATTTGTAGTGTTGACTATTTTAGTAGGAATAGAGAACTTCCCATCACTGGGCATAATCAAGCATATGCAAGCTGGTCATTTGGTGGGGATTCTGTAGGAAAGGGCCCAGGGATTGGGAGGATAGTTGAATTTGATCAGTAGTTCTGCATCACTTGGAAAGCTTATTGAAGCACCAATTGCTGAACCCTTCTTTCAAAGTTTCTGGTTCAGTAGTCTGGGGTGGGTCCTGAGAATTTGCATTTCTGAAAGTTCCCTAGTGATGTTGATGCTTCTGGTCAAGGGACCACACCCTGAGAAACGTTGGGTTAGAAGATTTTCTACTTCCTTACTGACCCTTCATTTTCAGTGAGTTAGTTGTATATGTTCTAAAAACTAGTATCTGTGCCATTGGGGTAAATTTTCCATCTTATTTTTTTAGTACCTAAAATATGTCAAGTACTGCCAATGTGGGTGCTTCTACAGTAATGACATTTCCATAACTCTGTCTTGTGTGTCTGTAAGAACATCAGAATCATTAGACAATCAAGTATTTATTAGTGTTTTATAGAATAGTCTGAGGAAAAAACACATTCAACATGTTTTTCTTCTACTCTCACACCGACAAATGCAAAATACTATGTGGCCAAATGTATGGAGGCTTTTTTCTACACACCAAGCAGTGGGCACCAGCTACGTGTCCTCTAATTCAAATAAACTCAGATGCTATCTACCTCAAGATAGCCTCAGACACTACAGGTTGAGGGCTCAGTCCCATAAGATTGCCCCTACTCCTTCAGATACCAGTTGTAAATCTGGGCCTCCAGAACCTCCGGCCCGTAACTCCAGGATTCCACAATCCTCCTCTTTGAGTTTGATTAATTTTCTAGAGTGGCTTATGGAATTCATGGAAACAGTTTCATTTACCAATGTATTATAAAGAATATTATACAGGACACAAATGAAAAGATGCATAGGTGAGATATGGGGGAAGGAGCATGCCACCCTCCAGGAGTCTTTACTTGTTCAGTTCTTTGGAAGCATTCTGAACTCTGATTTCTTTTTTTCTTTTCATGGAGGCTTCATTACATAGACATGACTGATCAAACTATTGGTCTTCAGTCCCTCTGTTCCCTTGGGAGGTTGTGGGGTTGGATGAAAGCCTCAACCCTCTATTCCTGCTTTTATCTTTCTGGTGACCAGCACCCCCTACCTGGGGGCTGCCGGTGACCAGCACCCCCTACCTGGGGGCTGCCAGCTACCAGTCAATTCTTAGTGCACAAAAGACAACACTTTGGAATTTTTAAGGATTTCAGGATTTGTGTGCCAGGAAATATGATGGAAGACCAAATGTATATTTCACAATATCACAAATAGCCAACCATTTTCTGATTTTATCCTTTTTGTAATCCTATCCCTGTTTCCCCATAGGTTGATCTGTGTTCATCAGTTTTGTAGTAGGCAGTTCCTGAATTAGAAAAATGAAGTAGTGTCCCAGGGACAGTGTGTCTTAGTCATTCACAAAGTAACTTTGTCATGTATGGGCATCCACTTGATGGAAAAATCATTCCTTGGTGCTGGGTGGATTTGGCTCACCCTAGGTACCAAGTGCCAAGTCTCCCTCAAACCCTCTCTATGACTTTCCCCCAAAAGGAGGACATGGAATACCAGATACCTTGCTGTTTCTGGCTCTGTTCCAACCAAGAATTGTTCTTTTTCTCAAGTTTTTCTCTTTAATTTTGGAAATTTCACTAGAATAGTTCTCTGGAAGTATTCATATGTTTTGTAATTGTAGGCAAGGTCAGACACTGTTTATACTTGTTCTAAATTGTTATTATACTAACAAAGATAAAACCATTTGAGAGAAGCATTTAAGAATTAAAAGGTTTATAGTTAATACTCAATGAAAATTTTTAGCTTAGCAAAGGTGATGAAATGCATGGGTAAAAATAAGTACCTGGCAAATAGGGCCTGTGGATCTGAGTTAGGGTGGCACCCTGAAGTGCAGAGGGATTTAATGGGAAAGGCTATTTTGTTGTTCATGTGGAAACTTCTGCTTAAAAACACTAACTCAAATCAAGGCATGGCTGGTAGGGACAGTGGAGTATTTTAGGAAGACTTACCCAGAATGCATCTTGGTGGTCATTCGATGGGGAAGAGTTTAAATGGCATCCTCTTGCAGCTAAGAATCTGTACTAATCAAATTTGCTTTATTTAAGGTGGTATATAGACTGAATTTCTTCCTGAATTTTATAAATATCTATTTCCTAATTTTTTTTTTCTTTCAGGCTTCAACTGGAGGAAATGTCTTTCAGGTTTGGCCAACATCTCATCAAGCCCTCTGTGGTGTTTTTAAAAACAGAATTGTCCTTCGCTCTTGTGAATAGGAAACCTGTGGTACCAGGACGTATCCTTGCTTTTTTTTTTTTTTTTTTGAGAGGAAAAGTATAAAACCTCTGAGCCTAAACAACCAGTATCTGTCCAAAAAGGTAAACAAGGAATCTACCCTCCGCCCTTTGGAGAAACCAGGTAAGATGTTACTCACATTTATTCTGAATCCAGTTGGTGGCACCAGTAATATGCTTGATCAGTGTTGCAGAACTTCTGAAAAGAGTTGCTTAGCAACCGTGGCTTTGGAGGTGAATTTTTGCTTGACCTTTTTTACTACCATAGCTGAGTAAATAAATAGGTGCTTCTAAAATGGGTCCAATGAATGCCATGGACACTTGATTTTCAGTTTATCCATTGTGAATTTTAATGGTAGATTAGAAATTGAGTAGTACCTTTGTGATGTGAAAGTAAGGTATGATGTGAGAATTTGAGACTGACTTTGTTTCTTTACTTCTTGGAGATCATTTGAGTTATGCATTTTAATTAAATTCATACATATAAATATACTTTTTTAAATGTTAAGATTGGAAATAGCATCTCCTCTTGGGAAAAAATCCCAGATGGTAGATCATTGTCTAGTGTTATTGGTGGTAGTTTTTGTCCCTCTGACCATTGAGTTGTCATCTTTCCCTCCTATGGAATTCAGTAGGAGCTTTGTTTTTTTGCAGTGGAAGTAACAGGTATTGGTGAAATGCTAAGGGGAGTTATTTTTATGTTGTTGAAAGTGTTCCTCATGATTGTGTGCATATAAATTTTGTACTGACTCGTCAGAATTTTTTTTTCCTCCCTAACTTAGTTTACTATGCAGAGGGCAACAAGAATAAAATTTGATATTTTCAGATAATAAGTATTTTCCACACTGAGACATGATTTTGCTTTGAAATGAATTTCTTAGTAATTCTGAATGTACAAATATGCCAAGATTTTTTTTCAGAGTAAGCTATATTTTTTTCAGTGAAAATGTTCAAAATACTTGAGAACTTTATGAATAATCTCCCCTCCTAGTCATGTAACTATTATATGCTGAAAAAATACAAATAAAACAAACATATACCAAAAGATAATTGTGATTATATGATAGAATACCAAATTCCTTGAGTCCAAACTTTAGCCAAATATATAAATTTAGAAAACTAATGATTAAACAATAGTAAATAATATTATTTGCTATAATGAAATTTTTCTTCTCAATATTTAAAATTCTTCTTTTATATGTATAAAAATAAAATTGAGTCTAAATATTTAAAAAGCTGTATTCTTTTTATTAGAGTAAAACACACACATACAAACTAGAATGATTTAGAAAGACCCTATAAAACAAAACAATTTTAAAGTTTAATGCCAAGTTTGTATTGTGTTCATCTAAAAGATCTTGATGTTCGTCAAATAACAGAAGTGTTTAATTTCTTCATTTGATTTTGCTGCAAGTTTGCGGTGGTCTTTTTTCTTTAGGGACTTTTTTTTAAAAAAGCAAAATATCTGTAAATTCAGGTGTGAAAAGAATATGGTTTAAATGCCATCTCTCTCTAGGTGCCTGCTTTAATTGACTTTTAGAAAATAAGTAAAGGAACCTAGGATGAAATGTGGATTTCAACAAATCTTAATGCCTTGGACTGAGAAAAATGTGAAGTCTTAGAGATACACTACTTTTTTTAACTGTTAATAATAGAATGAACTTTACTTTGTGATTTTTTTACTCATGACTTGATTGTAAGTAACTTTATTTTTCATGGTTTTTTTTTTTTAGCCAACTCTGAAAGTTGATGAGTAAGACCTGGAGCATATATGAGTTTTAACTCAAGAAAAGTGGAAATGCCTCCTTCTAGGGAAATATCTGTAGTGAATAATGAGCAATTAGTGAATGATAACTAGTTTTTTTTTTCCAGATAGCACAGGAATCGCCATTTTGGAAATGAACCCTGAGCAATTACCATACATTTGAGTAAATGCCAAGGACTTGGGAAGCGTTTCATTAAAATCAACAAATCTCAGTTTGTTTGGAAGGTAGCAAGAAGGACTCAGCCCTTTCTGAGGGCAAGAACAGTGAGAACCAGAACATTTTTGTGATCAATATATTCTGTAAAGTGATTCCACATCTGCAGTATTTAAAATGGTCTCAGGGCCAGTGGATAATGTATTCACACAAATTTTTTTTATGTGATGATTTTATAACTTTTTATTTTATTTTACCTTTGTAAACTCTGTTAGGTTGTAGCTATGAGAAGCATCTTAATAAGGTACTCATTCACTTGCAGAAAACTGTAGTCTTTTGCCCTGAGATTTGGGAATTGAAGATGTGGATAGCTCAGCCCACTAACATTTCATAAATAAACTGTGAGATGTTTGGAGTGGGCTTTTATCATCCTGTCGCGTTCTATGCTTTGCCATACTTTCCCCTGCCACTTTCCTCACCTGGAGAGTCTTCTCATCTTTTTCATTCCAACTGAAGTACTTTGATAACGGTCACACTCTCTTTGGAATACGTGTGTGTGTGTGTGTGTGTGTGTGTGTGTGTGTGTGTGTGTGTGTGTGTGTGTGTGTGTTGTGTCTATTGTCCTCTTTGTTTGCAGTGCTCAGTTCCTTATTCACATGTTGAGTCATTCATTATTTCATTACTGAGCTCATACTCTGTTCCAGGCACCATGCCAAACGCTTATCCCAGCCTGCCCCATGTCAGAACTATGTGCATTCCTGTTTGTCTCTGCACTGCATTATTCATTCTTGTGGGCGGGATCTACTCTTGCACACCTCTTTTTTCTTAGCATCCAAAAGTACTATGTTGACAGAATCTGAAGTGAAGCTGTAAACATCAGGAGCATATGCATTGTTCCAGTTAATAGAATGGAACAATAAGAATCCACTGAAGTCCTGCCTTTTCCATATTCCATGCATAAAGCCAAGTCTTGTCACCATTTTATTCCAGATGCTTTATTATCATGTCCAAGCTGTATTTTTCAAACTTTCCTTTTTTTTTTTTTGTCAGTCACAATTCTATTTACAATTGTGTGGGTGTAGGGAGTTAAGTCTAAAAGCAGCAAATGAATTGGTGGCAGATGGGAATCTTTTTCATTTCTTTCTACATGTTAATTTGTCAATGGACAAGTCTGTATTTTGAGGGCAGTATATTGGCATCTTTATGTAAGATGGAACATTTTCTTTTGTATTTTTGATGAATTATTCTTAAAAATGCTATTCAGGTGGCCTTTGGGGAGTGTGCCACTCATGAGAGACTTGTAAATGTCATCATTGAACTTAGTGCCCCCTCTAATATTTTGTTGTCCCCCCACCAAACCCATATTTCTTATGACTATGCTCACTGATGTTTGCACAGCTTTCAGAGGAGGAAAAGAAGCATCAGTTCAAGGGGCTGAAGATATGCTTTTGAGACAAGATGGTTTGTTTTCTTGAAAGAGCTACTTCAATTCCTCCTTGTCCCTACCTAAAGCAAACACTTCTGTCCTTGCCAGTGCTGTTTAAAGCTGATTGAATAGGCTTTGGCTTCTGTGGTCCAGCACTCTAGAAAAATAAGTCAGAATGTCTTTATTCCATTAATTTCTTGATACTGGAAAATGCTTTTCATAGTTTCTTGGTGAGAGAACAGAATCACTTCGGAAAGTGCATCTTCAGAATTCTGCAGCAGATATTTTATTCATGTGCCTCAGTGCAGCCCAGCTATTGTTCATGGCTTAAATAAATTTGAACCATTATGGTTACTACTTCTGCTTACTTCCCTACCCGTGCATTGTGTTGTGTCTACCTCTCATCTTGAGTTGAGCATGAAAAATGAATTTAAACATTAGTGGTATCCATTTGGGGACTGAGGCTTTTATTGTAAATAAAATTATTCATTTGTTCTGTCCTGTTGTTTTCAGCAGAGGGTATATTGATCTTTGCATTGCTATTCAGAATGGCATAAGAAGTTCCAACATGAGGGGGACATGGCAACATTTGTGGACAAACTGAATACAGTGTATAATGACAGGGACAAACCTTGCTCCCTGGCCATACTATATTATACAAATCATTTGTCAACAGTTTATTGAATCACTTATTAAAAAGAGAAGATTTTTTTCCCAAACAAGACCATCACACATACAGAATGTTATCAGGGCCAAACAATGTTAGGATGATGCATTGAAGACAGTCTTACGAAGTATATTTGTGAAGAATTAAACTAGGTAACCTAAAGGACATTTCTGCTGATGCACTAGAAACAAAAAGTTTGCCATAATGCAAACTATGCTCTAAGATCCAACCTCAACAGATAAAAAAGAAAACTCTGACAAATGTCTTTTAAAAAAATATAAAATATTACCTTTCCGAATGAGTGATGTTAAGTTTCCTCTATTTTCAAACCATTGCCATGTTAAGTACTCCTTATAAGTGAAAAAAAAAGTTTCATTACTTAACAGTGATTCTTACAGAGTAGATGCTATAGATAAAAGTGCCCTTTTAGTCCTTCCATAAAAATCAGAAATACTTGTCATTTCCTCAGTAGGTTGAAATCTTGTGAATTCCTTTAATTGTTCAGGAAACTGCAGTTATTAGTGATCTGATGATCTTTCATTTCTCAAAAGAGTTTAAATTTAAAAAAGACCTTCTTGTACAAGCACTATTTTAATATCTTTATTGCTAAAGATAGATTTTTGCTCTTAAAATTGCAATCGCACATGTCTTCTCCCTCCCCGTACCCTGTGCATGCTTGCTGTATATTAGCTAGCTTACATACTCTTTGAGAAATGTTCAAAGACCATCTTGTCCTTTGTCCTGAGCTATAATGGGGCAAGCTAGTTTTCTAACGGTCATTTTTTTTTATTGACTTTATTTGGAAGATTATTGTTTTCAAAGACAAGCATTTCAGTTGGAGCTTTCTTTTGCACATTTCCATAAGAAAGGTTTCCATATAAATGTATGACACGATTCCTGGGTTACTACAGTACATGACCACCAGCTGGAACCAGCTTTTGGTAGTATTGGTCAACAGCAACAAAGGAAGTTCTTGGATGCTTTCCAACATCCAAGAAAAGTTGACCAACATCTTTTTTTCAGTGTCTAGAATCCGTCACAGAGAATACTGCCAACTCCCATCGTAAGACAAAACTTGCATGACCATCATCCATCTTGACCTGTCATCTAAGGAATTATTGCACAAAAAACAAATACATTTGATCTCAAATATAAGCTCATTGGCTGGTAGTGAGCTACTGGTATTGAGGAGAAATCTGAGGTTGCATGAAGGGTCAGCAGGTAGTAACTGTCATAGATGTCACAGGGGGAAGGAAAAGCCCTCCTTCCAGGCTTTTCCTCTCCCAAGTTTAGTTTTTGTTGTTGGAGCTGAGACTTTACTTGTTTTTATCATAGACAGAATGATGGGTTGTTGGGACCTGATGCTGAAGGAATTAAATAGGTATTTTGTATGTGTGCAAGAAAGATTTGAAATTAGAGGAAGAAAAATGTGTGGACTTTGTACACTTGCCCTGGTCCCTTCAAATGAATACAGCTCACCCATGAAATATGTCTGAAGCATGAACATGTTGGTCTCTAGACTTCATCTAGGCTACTTCCTGCTGTCTGCTGTGTTTCCCTCTTGGCTCTCCTGACTCCTTGCTGCCTGCTCCCTGGTGAGGATATGCATGCATAGGTGGCCTTGTGGTTCACCAGGTCCCTGTTGCTTAATGACTTAGTTTTAACTGTCTTTTCTTGAACTTGACCTCTTCTCCATAATAGAATTTACCTTCTAGCTTCAGATCTTGCTGTGAATGGGGTAGGATGGGCTGGCCTGACCTGGTTATACATTAGAGGAAGAAAATTTGACTGGCTTTTTGATCAGGACTTTTAGCAGGTACATTTGTCAGAATTGTACAAAGGCTATAGAATCAGTTTTACAACCAGAAAAGGATTTCTTTATAATCTGCCAATCTATAAAAAATATAATTCTGTTAATGCATATGTATGTTGGGACAGGGGGATACTAGGGGTGCTCTGACTCCAGTTCTAGCAAATGGTAGGATGGTAATTGTATGTATTAAGAGAACACTTTGAATAGTTTTCATATTAATTACTATTATGGGTGTCTTGTAATGTGGAAAGCTGTTCCCCACTTCTGTTTATTTCACAGTAACTTTCTAAGGTATTTTTAAACTGTCGTAGTTAACAATTACTGAACTATGTTCATTATATTCTGGGCATATTTTTGACCTGCTTTCCATGCAAGTCCTCAGATTTTAAGGAACAGGAAATGGCTGGTCATGGTGTTGCCAGCCTTGTACTTGTAAAGGAATATAATTAGAAGTAATGAATGGAATAATACATCATTATTTATAAGAAATGTCATGTAATTAACTCAAAAATGCAAAATATAGTCTCATTTCCATTTGGAATGAAAATAGATTTGTTAGAACATCAGTAGGCAGTTAATGTTTATCCTGTATTTTCATGCACATATCAAAGCTGTTAAACTCTACTGAGTGCATATACATGGATTTTCTACAACACAGTAAGTCAAGATTGCTTTTTTCTCCTAATATAGCCTTATGTATATTTCTTATTTATTATTTATTGCATATACATAATTTGTATATATGTTCAGCTCTTAGAATTAGCATAATTAATTTATATTTATTGCAAGTTAATGATCTAATTTATTTACTTAGCTCCCATTTCCCTTCTCAAACTAATTGACTGAAAAAATAACTATAAATTTGCAAATAGCTCCTGGGCACCAATCCTAAATTGGCCTTATCCTAAGAATTTCTCTACAGTACTAGATAGCTGAAGAGTTTTATACTCTAAACTATTTTGTGGGATTTCTATTGCAGGCTTTAAATATATTTTGAAGCCTTGGTTTAGCTTATATGTATCTACTCTTGGGGTCAGGATGTGAGGTGGATATGTCTTAGAGAAGTTATTAATATTTTTATAGTTAACAATTAGTATGACACATGGCACTGACCAGTGTCACAGGTAGTTTCTGGAAGCTGTCTGCCGTGCTAGACATCAACCTATTAATTTCTGCATTGTGGAGAGGTCTAGAGTGTCCCAGGGAGGAGGCAAAAAGATGATGAACAGCATTCAAGGGGCAGTGAGAATAGAAGTATTTCAATATTTTAATAGCAGGAAGAGACATGCCAGTGCACACTGTCTTCAGTAACAGCCCTGGTTTAGAGAGCTTAGAAGGGATGGGAGGAAGCTGGCCATTCTAGCCTAGGGATCGAGTGTATAATTTGTTCTTCAATACCATTGAATCTAGCATAGATGTCGATTTACTGATGAATTAAAAACAGCAGAACTCTTTGTATCAAATGACTATCTTCCCCACAGTAAACTTGGAACCTCCTAACACCAGTTTAGGGGAAAGCGTAACTGTAGCATGGATAATACTGAAGCAATCAATGTTCTCCTGATTTTCCCTTTTATGTGTGTGGGGGAGGGTTGGTGGTAACAGTGGAAAGTGCATTATACACAAAAAACTATTATGTTATCTAAAAATGTTATTTTAAATAAATTAATGAAAATATTTTATGGCCAGCAATGTATTTATGGAGTATTTTGTTTTATTCTCACTGGTCTGTGAGAAGTTTAAACAAAAAAGCTGAGTCATGGGCCCTAGTTCATGGGGGTCAGAACTTTGCCCAGGACCCTTGATAGTTGTTGTATCATTCATCCCGCCATCTCTGGCTGCCTTCTCATGCTGTAAACATTTAGGTATTGTGAGATAGGTGTCCTTAGGAGTTATTCTCCCAAAAGTCTCACACCTTTCCCATGAGTCCTGTTTTCTAGTGTTATGTTTTCCTTAATTGATAATTTGCCATTTAGATTTTGCATGTTTTCCATTTTATACTTATATTTTGGTGGCTTTATTATTTCATTTAAGAATATGACTAACCTTAGTGACTTCTGAAAGTCAATATGGTTTAAGCCTTACTCTCCAGTGCCCTCTGTATGGGGCCAGGCAGTTTAGCTTGGCCAGCAGCATAATTTGCTGAAAGGTAAAATGAATCCAGAAGGAGCTAAATTCATCTGGCTGTCTAATTTTTCTCTTTTCTAATAGGTTTTGAAATGGCCGTAGTTATCAAGAGATCTTTTTATCTTTAAGATTTATTCTCAGTTCAAGAGATTTGTGTGCTATTACTTTAAAAGTAAACCGTGATACCCTTCCATTCACCAAAGATGACTGCTTTAATAGTTGTTAAATAAGATGTGTCAGGTTAAAAATAAATCAGCAGGAATACATTAAAATCTAGAGTGTTTCACATGCAGAAGTCTAGAATACTAAGTATTTTTGAATTCTATTTAGAGCCCAAATGACCCCTAGAAGCTGTCTCTCAAGGAGCCATATCTGCAATAATGCAACTGAAGTTTAAGGGTGCAATAGAAAGACACTGGCATTTTGTTCCCTGGCTTCATGCTGATGAAGCTGCAGGCTGATACAGGTACTGTCATCAGATGGGAGTGCAGGACGGTGCAGGCACTTTTGGAGAGCTCCCTATTTGCCCTGTAAAGTTTGGGATTTTACATGAGTATACAACAGTACTTGCTTCTCATCTGTGTGTTTCTGAATATAGGGTAAGGCAAAGGAAGCTTATTGGAGAGACTAGTAGTAGGAGAGCAGGAAGTCACCGAATAGTAGTGTTCCCGGGGAAAAATAAAACTTTTCTACATAAGCACTTAACTCAGCAGGTCCTGGGAGTCCTTTAAAGGACCGTGAATGTCAGAGTAGCAAGGAGGTGCCACTAGGCTGCTCAGGTAAGTGCTGTGCCAACTGAGCTGCTGTCCCATCCAGAGAGGGAGTTGGGTCACAGACCACTGGCAGAAAGGAAGATATGACTGTTCTTTTGCAAATGGCTCTTCAGATACAGATAGGATGGAGGTGAGGCTTGAATCTCCCTAGGGAAACAAAACAAAACATGTCTATCAACTCAACCATGCAGAGACCACCATATTTACAGAGGCTACCAGCAGATGGAACTGGAACTAGATCAGGGACACCTACTTTTTACCTGCTGACAGGCAGTCACTTACTTAAGACCACTTTGCCTCTAACAGTAGCCTAGCTCAGCTCGGTGTAGGTAAAAAATTGGTAAATTGATAGAGAGCTGGAAGTAGTAAAAGTTGCATCTTAAGTTTGTGCTCAGTAGATGCAGAGTGACACACACTTTGTAACAACATGAACCTGCCCTGAATACGGCCCCATGAAGGGGATTGGAGTGCAGGGAGGAGTCCTGGGGGTAGCCAACCTGGGATGTCTCAGGGCTTACAGGTCATGCTGAGGCCATGGGCAAAGTGTTCTTCGTACCTGCTGACCACATCTTGCAGCTATGAGTGTTCTTGCACACCCTTCATTGAGGCAGTTGTGCTGTCCTCCACCCCTAGGGCTGGTTCAGACCAGATCAGGCATGCCTGGATCAATGGTCATACCTTTGTGCCGGAGTCCAGCTCCAGCCAGGTTCAGGGTACCCCAAAGATGGAGACGGTGTCGGCAATTAGGGGGAAGAAGAAAGAGAGAAAGAGGGAGAGAGAGAGAGAGAGAGAGAGAGAGAGAGAAAGAGAGAGAAAGAAAGAGACTGGACTCCAGTCTAGTGCAGAAGCCGTTTATTGGGAATTACAACAGGTCTTTTATACACAGTCGGGTGTGTAAGGGGCGTTCCCTACCCACCAGATGTTCTTTCGGGTATAATCTCATAACCTAATCAATGAAACCTTAATCCATGACTGCCTTTAAACTCTTTTCATATGATAATCTTAAAATCCCATAACAAAAGGTAACCTAATCTGTGACTGACATATTCTATAAACCTTTTTCATCCTAAACTGATTGATTTATGCCAAGTTAAACAATTCTATAGAAGCTTAAGTATTTACTTTACAAACAAAAGTGGCCCATCCCAGAATGTTTGGAATGTGGCCCAGTCCAAAGTTCACAGTGGGCTACCTGCAAGTAACCCAGCCGCATTCTTTCAACAAAATGACTGTCTTCTAAAACTATATTCTACAATTTTCACCTTCAATAAATCCTAAGATCATGACCCAGAAGCCTGTGACCAATACTAAGGCTCTTAGATGTGACACGAGTTTGAATTATAAGTTGTGTGAAAGCCAAAACTGCACTTTGTGGAAGAATGGGAGCAATGAACTTCTAAAGTTAACTTGTGTTCGTCCCGGTCGCAGAGTTTTTATGTTTTAAGCTCACAGGAGCTTAATCTGGTTAGTGCTGAGTAGAAAGGGGGAGGAAATGGGGTCAATAACTCCCGAACACATCCTAGTGGTCTTGGGGTCAACGGCCCTTCCTGATCCCTAACGCTCAGTGGGCCTCCGTGGCCGGCTCCTAACACCTTTGGTTTCCTTTAGTTCATTGTAATACTAAAAATTCTACCTGCAGTGAGTACTCACAGCCATTTTGTGTACATGAGACATATGTGTAAGTGTGTTCTTACACTATACCTGCGCATTAGAAACACTGCCCTCTTCACACTAAACCCCGCAATCCACCCTATGTAAAATGCTGTATAATCTGTGTGCCTTTTATAATCAGGAATGGATTTTTTCCTGTCCAGTTGACTGCTCCTGGACCATCTTGCCTGAACTTAAGTTTCTGAATAAAGCCATGTCTTGTCTGCTGTCTCCAGGTCATTTCTTCAGCTTCTCAGACACAGTGCCTTCTCTTTTGGGGTCTTTAGGGGTCCAGCACTGCAGTAAGATGTGAAATTTTAATTGGAGACTAGAATTTTTAACTGGAAAGACTTAGAATTGTAGTGATTACATAATCACATTTAAGTGGTTACATACTTATAGATCCTGCCCAAGATATTGTTAGAGTCAGAAAGGGATTCAATGTAGCATGACTGGAAAAGTGTTGGCAAAGAATACAGCGGCAGCACATCTTTGTCCCACTAAGTTGAGATTCTTCTATCATTGTTACATAAGAAAATGGCAATCTAGTTCCTAAAGAAAAAAAAATGGATAGTCATTACCATGCTAAGTAGCAGGATATGATTGCTTTAATTCTTAGGAATATAATGTGAATATAGTAAATAGTTGATATTGATATTGATAGGATAAATTTAATTTTAGCTCAAAACAGGGTGGTTAGGTAAACGAACATTTATTTAGGTATTCATATATTTTCTGAAGGCCTACTCTATGCCAGGTTCTTCTCATCTTCTTTTCCAATTCTAATCTAAATCTGGCATGTTCTTAAACCAATGAAGTAACAGTGTAAGGATTAAATGTTATTGGAACAATTACGCATGACAGCAGCCAGAGTGAACATAACAAATTTATTCATTTCTCTGCTTATTCCCCACAATAGCCCCCTACCTTCCTCAGCCAAAGTTATGACAATGAATTCCTCCATGCACCCCCTGCCATCAACCATTGCCCCCTATAATCTCATTGACTGTTATTGTTCATATAGCAGGGCTGAATGGCGAACCTCATAAAGGTATTATGTCTTCACTCTTGGAAACTGTGAATATTATCTTATTTGGAAAAGGGATTTTACAAACATGATTAAGTTAAGGGTCTCACCTTGAAGTGAGGAGATCATCCTGGATTACCTGGGTGAACCCTAAATTACAGTGCCTTTATAAGAGTGAGAAAGGGTGATTACATTCAGAAAAGGAGGAGGCAACATGATTTCAAAGGCGGAGATTGGAATCATGTGGTCCCAGGTCAAAGAATGCTGAAAAACACCAGATTCTGGAAGAAGAGGGTGTATGGTCTTGCTGACATCTTGATGCCATACTTCTGGCCTCCAAAACCTCAAGATAATCAATTTCTGTTATTTTAAACCACCAGTTTATGGTAATTTGTTACAGCAGCCATAGAAAACTAACAACATCCCCCACATTTGCTCTGCTCCAACCATACTCACTTCCTTGTTACTCATTGAATGTTCTAAGCACACTGCTGCCTCTATACTCATAGTTGTTGAAACAGCAGCTCAAGAATGCTAATTCCCCTGGTGTCTGTATGCCATGCTCACTCAACTTTTTCAGATCTTTTTTCAAATTGTGGTCAAGCATCTCCTTCTATATGTGTGTGTATGTGTGTGTGTGTGTACACACACACACTTTTATTATTATATAGTATTTATATTATTATTGTATATTATATATATATACACTTTTATTATTCACCCCGTTAACTCCATAATATGCCAACCACGAACTAGTTTTCAGCAGTTACATTCCCTTGATCAAGGCTGCATGAGGATGTAATTAACTGGAAAACAAGGAGACCAGCGACACAGCTGGGAAAATGTCACCTCAATCAGCTTCCAAGGGTTTAAGGACGGATGCCAGTACCTGCAGGTACCTACAGACTTGGGTAGTGTAAACAGCTTGGAAGATGCCCTCCAGGTGAACCTGCCTGGTGATCTCCCGAATCAGGACAGGGGGCCTCACTCTTGAAACGCAGCTTCTTGTGGACACACACGAAGTTGATCTCTACCATCTTCTTTGTGTCATAGATGTGGATGTTTGCTGGGATGGCACTGATGAATCCAACCAGTTTCCCACTCAAGACCACTCGAGCCCCACAGTGACACTGGGGCAGCCAGCCGGGCAGCCAGAGAGCCCATAGAAGGAACTCTGGGGAGTAGTCAAGTTGGAACATGCTGTCATCGTCTTCCACGCAGTCTTCGTGCAGGAACGTGTACACCTCTTTCAGCATGCCATGGTCCCCCACATCCAAGGCATCCCAGGTGAAGCCCTGGGGCAGGGCATAGGGCTCCCGGCAGATGTTGTCTTTGTCAGGCTTCACAGGCCTGTGAGTGTTCACCACTTTGCCCAGCTTGAGGACGGGCTGCGTGTCCCAGACATGGTAGCTCCACTTGCTGACTTCCTCCATGGTTTTGGCAGGTCCCTGGCCCACAGAGAACAACTCGATGACCTTCTGTATTTCCTGGATCCTCTCTGCTGGCAATGAGTTCACCTTTACTGGCGGGTCCTAGGGTGAATCTCTCTCATTGCCTTTTTCTTTCTTCTTTTTCTGTTTCTTTTTCTTTTTTCTTTTGCTCCAGTGTCATTGGCTGGACTGAAATCACCCCGGCTGAAGCTGTCGTCCTCCTGGTTCTCGCAGTCCCTGAAATTCTCATGGCCTTTGTCGTTCCCTTCCATCATCTACTGCAGTGGAAGTGCCAGCCGCTTCGCTGCTGTCTCACTCTCGTCTGCCATCTTGAATTGCCCAAATGTCACCTTCTTAGGCCAGCCTAGGCCAGTCTTTCCCATTATCTTACTGAAAATTGTAACAGTTCTCCCACTTGACTTTTCTGTGTAGCATGTATACTCAAAATTACTATGTAATTTATTATTTGTTTTGTTTCTTGGCTAACCAGAACATGAGCTCTGTGAAGGCAGGGATTGTTATTTGGTTTAACTTGTGAACACATCCTCCCTGCCTGGGCAGTGCCAGGCTCCTGGGAGGTGTACAGTAAATATTTGTTAAATTAGTATCTGCTAGATGAGTAACCCTGCTTGACTATCTTGGCTTTTTGGCTCTGAAGCTAAAAAAAATGGACAAGGGTTTCCATTTAACAAATAGAATGATTTGGTAAATTCTCACATCAGGCAGTATTATACCAACCTGTGTTATACCAACCTGTGTTTTTATGCACTTATGCCAAAAGTGATAGTATTATACCTACCTGTGTTTTTATGCACTTATGCACATGTGCACACACTTGGAGGCACAATTAATATTTATCATTCCAAAGTGGTCCACTCTAGGAGAGAAGTAACAGGTAGTTTGAGCAGGAAAAATACTAAACTCTTCCCCTTCCCACCACAGTTTTCATAGATTTCCATGTGGATGCCAGCCAGGCTGATGAAATCAGCTCTGTCCTTGGCTAAGGGAAATTAACAGAAAGGTTTGCTATCTCATCAGCTGATGAGTTATAATTTCCCAAGATTGTATTTGCCCACTGTCTTGCGTTCCTCAGGAAAACTAGAGCAGCTCTGTGAGAAATTTCTTCAGTTTAGTCAAGTTTTTATGGCCCTGTCTTCTTGGCTTCCCATGTATGCAGGTTGTCTTATATTGCATACTCATTTCTAGATCACTTTTTATGGTCAATCCTTTTGATAAAACTTATCTCAATTTATTTTTATTTGTACAATAACCAGGGCTTTTGCCATTAGACAATTTTAGTTTCCCTCTTTATTTCCTGGAATGTTTAAAAATGATTTAAGAGTAAGTGCTTTAAAAATAAGCAAACAACAAAAGTCAATACATAAATAAGAAAAGGACAATAAGCTACGTCCAAAAGTGAGGTTAAATAAATACAAAATGTGTATGTACTTGCTAGAGGTGGGTTACAGAGTTGGCCCTGAACCTTCTAGCACCAACCTAAAGAAGGAAGAAGCTTCCATTCTTGAGGTAAAAATAGGCTGATTGTTCAGGAAATGCAGAAATATGCACAATACCAAAGATCACAAAGTTGTATTTTTTGTGGATCCTTCTTCATGGAGATGATGCCAGCATATGTAGTTGACAACATTCTCAAAACATCCTTAAAATGTACATGGGGGCTCTTCCTCAAAAATACGTTCCAAGTCTACTACTTATCATCTCTACTGCGCCTGCCAAATCTTGCTTGAACCAGGTGCAATAATCTCTCTGGTTTCCTTGTTTCTCACTCCGCCAACTCCTCCTCTGCCCTCCAATATACTATCTCATAGCATGTAAGAACAGGTTATTCCCCTATATTAAGAACTTCTGGTTGCTGTTTGTTTCAATGAGAATAAAATCTCAACTCCTCACCTTGGCCTTCCGGATTTCTGACCCCTGCCTCAGTCAGCATGTGCTTATTTCTGGGCCTTTGCACCAGCTCTTTTCTCTTCCCTCTGAACTTCACCTATTTCTCTCTAACCTACACTTGCTTCCCTGGTTCTCATCTTTGTGGTTCCAGTTCACATATCATCACCTAAGCACTGAGGTCTTCCCTTGGCCCTACCATAGAATCAAACCATAGAAGTGATGATTATATGACACCCCCTGTCCTGTTGCTGGCATTGTTGAATATGCATGGGAGAAGAATGAGTTCTGCTTGCCAATGGGTCTACTGCCTCATTTACTCACTTTGGGTATAGAATATTTGTACTTGTCAAAACTACCAGTGAGCTTTGAACAGGGAATTGGATAACTGGAGTTTAGTCCCATTCAGGGAACCTTAGTAAAATATCTCACTCTTTTTGTTTTGTTTCCTCATGTGAAAATAAAAATAGTACTTTTTACCTGCCTCCTGGACTACGGTGAGTACGAAAACTAGGTAACTTAGAAGTCAGAAGAATTAATGTATTTGGATTGTTGGAAACATTGTATCATCATTATAATTTTTTCCTTGTCCACTATCCTGATACTTTAAGGCTGGTCAAGGACTTGGGTTTGGGTAAGATACATTATATAATAGTAGCACAAGATTTGTGAAACTGAAGCTTAAATTGAGTTAAAGAAATTTCCATGCGAATATCACATAATAACTAGAAAAACACAGACCGAATTTTAAACTACTAATTTTAAAATGGCATTAAAATAGCACCCTGGATTTAAAATAAACTTACAAATTTGTGGGAATTTGATGTGAATCTTTTCTTTTGAATTGCTTTTCCTTCTATGAAGCATGATATATATATATGTAAAGAATCTCGTTATTTATTCTGTTTTTTATACCTGGGAAGGGTAGGTATGTGAACAATCCTGGGGTTCATTCATGCCTTAGAGGTGCTTTGCCATAGTGGTATTACATTAAGTCCTCAGGGGTTTTAGATTAGCCTAGATGCTCAACTCTTGTTACCATAATGGAAGATACTGTACGTATCTCCCTCCACGCAACACTGAAAAGTTACCCTCTAACACCACATTAGTGTCTTTCTCTTTGATCTAATTTTGATGGATTTCTAAGAAGTGAAGCAACCCTGTGCAGTACTCAGGGTAATGAGCCTACTAACAGTTCAGTGATAAGTATTCAGCCTTCATTTTGGAGTACACGGCCCTCTCATGCTGGAAAGGTTTGGACCAGGACTGACTTGCTTTCTGGATTATATACACTTCTCTTTTATTTCGGCTCAAATAAAACGAATCTTTTAAATTTTTTTCTCTTTTTTCCATAGCTCAGCCTCCTGATATAATAATCAGTACATAGTAGGTAGGTATTCAGCACTAATGTAGTTCTGATACTACTGAAATGTTAGGGGGAAAATAATTTCAATTGACCCTTGAAGAACATGGGTTTGAGCTGCCTGGATTCACTTACATGTGAATTTTTTTTTCAATAAATATATTGGAAAAATTTTTGGAGATTTGCCACAATTAAAAAAAAAACACACAGATGAACCACATAGCTAGAAATACAGAAAAAAATAAGGAAATTCCTGAGTGCATAAAATATATGTGGATACCAGTCTATTTACTACTATAAAATATACACAAATCTATTATATGAACTTAAAATTTATCGAAACATATGCACACAAACACAGACTATATATGGTACCATTTGCAGCTGAAAAAGTGCAAACAAACCCAAAGATGCAATATATTAAATCATAACTGCATAAAATTAACTTTAGTACATACTGTACTACTGTAGGAATTTTGTAGCAACCTCCTGTTGCCGTCACAGTGAGTGCAAGTGTTGGGAGTGTCTGCTTAAAACTCCACATGATGCTAATCACCTCCGTGTGAGCAGTTCATCACTCCAGCAAATTGTGTTTTGCAATAAAAAGTTATCTCTCACAGTTCTTTTGCATTTTCTCCATGTTTAATGCAATATCATAAACCTTGAATAACACCATAGGACCCAGAAGTGCCAACAGTGTTGCTGGAAGTACTCCCAAGAAGCAGAGAAAAGTCATGATGTTACAAGAAAAAGTTGAATTTCTTGATATGTACCATTGATTGAGGTCTTCAGCTGTGGTTGTCCATCATTACAGATAGTCAATTCATCTTGTAAGCAGATGATGTAAACTTATATTATTGATAAATACAGTATAGTACTATACATGTATTTTCTCTTCTTTAGGATTTCTTAACATTTTTTTTTCTTTAGCTTGCTTTCTTGTAAGAATACAGTATATAATTCATGTAATATATATTAATCAACTATTTATTAGTAAGGTTTCCAGTCGTAGGAGGCTATTAGTAGTTATGGTTTTTTTGGAGTCAAAGTTATATGTAAATTTTCAACTGTGATGGGGGAGTGGCATCCCTTATA